>NC_135479.1:117919126-118222730 GCF_052094955.1 Ictidomys tridecemlineatus | reverse complement strand
CTGAATTTGAACTAACCCTCTCAGGACAATAGTATTCCAAGTTTAAAACGAAGAGGATAATCTGGGAATCACTCAGAAAAAATATGACCAGCATTTTCTCATCAAAGGAACTTTAGGTGGAGAACATCATGTGTTTCAGTCCTCACTCCATATTTCAACTAATAGTGAGATTTGAGTGTTTTAACAGTGTCATAGCTAAGAAATAATACATCAAAGAAGTTTTTGTCTCATGTAATTGTTTGGTTTTTACCTTCAGGTTATAAAGTTGAATTGGTATATAAAACATATTCTAAAGATCACTCAAAATGACATACTCATATTAATTGACTATAATTCTTTTGATCTTCAATCATCCAGGGAATTTAAGTTTCAATAACTTTTGAGAGATTATAATAATGCAAATACATTCAGGAACTTATAACACATTTGAAAGTTGAGGGACATGAGTTTCAATGCACATAACCAGAAAATGTGTTCAATGGACTCTTTTAGTATTTTTTTTTTAACTTTGGAAGAAAATAAAGGAATGATTGGTCCACTGTGGTAGTCTGTCTGACTTTGATAACCATATTCCCATGCCTAGCAGCTATGATAACTAAAACAAGTGTGCCTTGGATGTCAATTGACTTTAATGAGTGATTCACTGCACAATGGAAGCTACTTTGCATTCCCTCTAGATGCTTTCACTGTATAGAAAAGATAAAACTCTATTTCACTTGAGGCTGACATAGTGGAACATAATTTACCTGCCTCTGCTGTCTCTATGTCATGGAGGTGTCTACAAAATGGCAAGAATGACTACTCATTTTAGTAGGACAGGTACCACGTTTTCTCTTATTCTGTCTTTAGAACAGGAGACCTAGCCAAACCAAAAGAGTAAAGAGGCAGAAGCCTGCTTATCTATCAACTGAGAACAACTAAATGAATTCAGAACAAAACCTGTATTTTTTTTGGGGGGGGGGTGGCGTAGCAAACTAAGCTATCAAGATGAATATTGAGAAAGAAGTCTATAATGATATGAAATTTTGACAAAATGTACAGCCACAAACTTGGAATTCCTAGTTAAAGACAAACATAAGCACATACATGAAAAAAAGCAGTGAAGAAACCACGCTCGAAAATGACACACAAAGAAGCCCCGAGAGTCACAAATAAGTAACAATAAGACACACATCAAAATCTGAGGCTAGCAATGCTCTAACATCTTGAAATCAGGATCAGGGTATCAAGAAGTCCCTTTTATATAATAAACCCAATATGTTAGCTGGCAAAGGAGACCCTGTGGCCCAAGGCTATTTTTTAAACTGCTGCTCTGAAAGTTTCTAAGTGTTAAATGGTTCTGGTCATACTTACTTTCTTTTTAAATGACTCCCATATGATTAATATTTCTGACTTACCTAGTGTACACTAGGTAGACGGTTATGTCACACACTGATTATCATTTCAGCTGTCACAAAGAGTTGACAATTCAGTAAAACAGGAATCAACAATAGAAAAGTGTTAGAGATCACCATTTGCTTATTAGGAAAAAACTACAATAGAAGTGAATTTTCTTTAATCTGCTTCTTTTAATAGCTTACCTCATCACCATTAAACACGAGAATGAATGTATCTGAATTTGATGCTCTCTTGAGCTCTGAAATTCTTCTACATTTGTGCTTTATTTTCACTGGATATTCAGTTATTACTTGCACTAGCTATTGCTTACAATGATGTTAATGGTAAATTAAGATTCTTGGTTTAAAATATAAAATTAGAGTCAATGGAAGTTAAATGAGATAACTCAAATGAGATAAACCTTGCCTTCAAGTTCCTGGAGTTACATTTCTCTATTGGAGAAGTAAGAATTGCAATAAC
The DNA here is from genome assembly GCF_052094955.1 of Ictidomys tridecemlineatus. Taxonomy (NCBI): domain Eukaryota; kingdom Metazoa; phylum Chordata; class Mammalia; order Rodentia; family Sciuridae; genus Ictidomys; species Ictidomys tridecemlineatus. The sequence goes on along the minus strand of NC_135479.1, from coordinate 118,220,873 downwards.
TGTGTGCTTGTCTTCATGGAGGCATCGAATGAGACTATCTGGTAGATTCTTCTCTTTTAATATCATATTCTATGGAATAATTTTACCTCCATTCTGAGGATGGAGCTCCATTTATGTGTGCATATATGTCATATAGATAAATAAAATGGTATAAGAATAAATTATATTGTACATTATACACCACCAAAAAAAAAAAAAAAAAAGGAATTTTGGTTCAGCAGATTGTTTGGGACCTCTGCTTAGAGATTACCATTCTGTAGCAGAGCAGACAGCACCAAGACTATACACATGGGAAATAGGGTGCTTGAGGAAGACTGGGGACATTAACAAAGTCTTCACAGAGAAGCACCTTTAACTTTGAACCATAGCAAAGGAGTAAAAGGACTTTGAAACCATCTTCATCCTGATTGTTTTGCCAGCTCCGCAAGAGCATGTACCACCAAGAGTGGGCACATTAGAACTCCTCTGAAAGAACAAGATGGTTCAATGCTATTTCCAAATGAAGGTTAAAGTAATCATGATGTTTCAGTAGAAAAATGGGAAGCAGAATGGCATTACTATGAAACAAATTCAGATTATCATTTTTATATATCACTCTCCTGGATTCCACTATAAAGCACAGATTGCTCTTCTTATTTCTCATCAAATTCTGTCTACCTCCAAGCAATTTCTCTCTCCTGTAAGACAATTAATAAGTTATACCCTATAGAGAGTCAATGAAACAGTAATTTAGGTTACTATAGCTTCCCAATCACATACCTGGTAGTAATAGACCTGCAGAAAATGAGAAGTTTAGCGCTGTATCTAGAAAAGCCCAACAGCCTCCTGATTGTTAATGGTTGTATCATGTGTTATCGTGAATTTATGGTATAAATATATATAGCCATAGCATCTACTCATAATACATACTGTTACCATGTCTATTAAATTTCTCTTAAATATGCAAGCTATGCCATTTTTCATCTCTCAATTACCTATGTTTTTTGACAGGATTGCTGAATCCTAGATTTTTCATGAGTCCCTTTACTGGATTTTGTTCAACCTCTCTCTGCATTTACAAACATAAGGTTATCATTTTTCACAGTATAATCAGACATATATCTATAGTTACATTTTTCAAATCATATAGAAAAGCAATGTTGCAAGAGATTTTGGGGGAGACCGTTTTTAACAAATATTATTATCCTGTGCTTTTCAAAATTAATATCCATTGCTCATGACTCCCTCTTTCAGGAATCCTTGGTTTATTTACTTGTTTATAGTTACTGAGAAGACACTGAATCTGGGGCTTTGAACAATGAATAGGATGACTCTGATTTTTTTAAGTTTAAGGTAAAATGTATGCCCCTTATTTTAAAATATCCTAAAACAGGAGTGTCAATCAAGTTTCCAACCAATTATTTTAAAGAGAAAGCACTTATATTTTAGAAGAATAATTTCAAAACATAAACTTTGGATTAGTAGACTTGCTTACTGCTCAATACTAAAATGACAGCAAAGAAATTTTTGAAAAGGTACAAATCTTACAATAACAAAAGAAGGGAGTGTTGGACATGCAAAAGGGCTAGAAGCTCCTTAACTAAGAGAATCAATTCCTAAGTTGGCTGTAGAGTAGGTAAAAAATCAACTCAATTTGCACTGTAGAACTCCAAATTGCCTCACGAATGAGCAGCATAAATAGCTGGAAGGGTGATGAAGTAAAGTCTAGAGACAGCAGGCATGCCTGAAGATCTATTTAAGAAGTGGAAGGATCCCCAGATTCCCTCAGCTCCTATGCCATAACACAGCCTTATTAGAGTTAGATTATGAAACTATGTGTTTTCATTAATTATGAAAACTGAGTCTTATGTTTTTATTTTGTGGTATTCAAAACATGTTTGCATTTATTGTCTGATGTAATCCTCACAATTCTCTCTGGTAGTTAAAACAAAATGATTCTCTTTTAAGTGAGAGAGAAACCAAGGTGAAGTTATTTACTTATTAATTATGACGCCTTGAATAATATCATACAAAGTCTTCAAACTTCAAATTCTTTGTAGCTTAGATTGCCCCTTGATCCCTTCCCATTGGTCTTCTTTCCTAAGAAAGTAATTTGCCAACTTTGATATTCATAGCAGTCCTTTGAGGAGATACACTAAAATAATTCAGTCCCAAAGATTCTGTAAGTAATACTGAGTCCAACACTTTAACAAATTGTTCACGTTTCTGAGGCAGGTGGTGAGGGATTATCTTTAAAAGTACTTCATTAACCATTTTAATTGTTCCCAGAGTGGAAGGCAACATAACTGGACCACATTAGCCAAGTTTCCCCCAAAACAAACATAAACTAACCAAAAACCAAAGACTTGCTCACACTTTCACTTAATGATATTAGCAAAATACATCTTAAACCTTTATCAAGTGGTTTGGGATATGATAAGCATCTTTGCATCTTTTGCAGAAGCTCAGTAGAAGATATTGTTCCTGTACAGGTAGAAATCACAAAATAAACACTTTTCAGAAACCAGGACAATGAAAAGAAAATACTCATCAGTTCTACTTAACTTGTATTATTTCTGTTTAAAATCAGTACTCATATTTATCTTGGCTCTGAGGAAGCTCAAAACTAAATTTATCATTACCAAAATTTTAGGATTATATACTTTTCCACTGAGAACCTCAGCCTCTGTATAGTTTTGAGGTATTTTTTATTTTAATTGTCTTGTTACACATGAATTTTAAAAAGCTGTGTTAAAATCATTTGTGAAGTAGAAAGGGAATAAATTATAAATAAATTGCCCTAGAGAAATGTGAAGTATACAAATTGATGCAAGAAAATTTTCATTATGAAGAAAGGACAGGGAACTAGAAATTTGAAGTGGCAGATTTTTTTTTCAAAACATAATTCTTTCAGGCACAGTTGGTAAGTACACCTGTCATATATGCTTCCAAAAATGTAGCTCAAAATTATAACACACTGGGAGAAAAACAAATCTCAGGAATACAAAATTCATTTGTTATAACCAGTTTTGCTTACACTTTCTGAAAATAGCCATCTGTGATAAAATGTGTACATAACAGAATGACTTGCTGCAATACAGAAAGGTCCATATATATTTAGATTCTAGAACTTTTAAAGGCTTGAAAACTTTTCAGAAGCACCTTTCAGACTTGCTACAGAGATGCAAGTGTAAGTGAACAAGATGTAAAGAAACAGCAGCTGCTTAAATAAATTCTGCTACGGTTCTGTTGGTCCTATTTTTCTTTCTTTCTTTTCTTCCTAAAATACTTGTTTAGCTCTCTTGCTCTTTCTGGGGTACACTTATGCCTTTTAGTTTTATTTGCATGATGCTTATTATATAAAATTAATTTTCTGTGTGCTTTGTAAGGACTCACTTGTTTACTACTCAAGCAAACAGTAGAATAGGTAAAATTTCCCAGTGTCACATAGATACCATGGAATAGCTGAGACACGAACCATGAAGTCTGGTTTCAGTATCTGATCACTGCAATCTCTAGACTCTGCAATATAAATACACAGATATAGTTGAAAAAAGCAATGGGGAAAATTTCAAGTGGATAAAAATGAACAGTGCTGTCCATTAATTTCTTATCTCTTAGGCAAATTGGTCCTTCCTATCTATATTAGCCATTTTAAACAAAATGCCTGAACAATCTTCTTGCAGTTATTGGACATCTATATATGCTAATCTTATTTCAGAAGGAAAGGGAAAGGACTTTAAGATGTATACATAGCTGCTCAATCCTGAGATATTTCATTGATTTGTTAACAGCTTTTGGGCAAGAGGAAGAACACTATATCAAGCATATCTGTCAATCATAAGACACATCCATCCAGGCACAAAGGCCCATGCCTGTAAGTCCCAGTTGCTTGGGAGGCTGAGGCAGGAGGATCTCAAGTTCAAAGCTAGCCTCAGCATAAAGCAAGCTGCTAAGCAATTCAGTGAGACTCTGTCTCTAAATAAAATATTAAAGAGGGCTGGGGATGTGGCTCAGTGATGAGTGACCCTAAGTTCAATCACTGGTAACCCCACCGCCACCACAAAAAAGGAAGCATCCAATTGGTGAAATATTAGAATGTTAATAAGATAAAACTCAGAACCAAGAAAATAATGTAATATCAGAAACTTCACTCCTTTTTATAGCTTTCTCCTTCAATTTTGTTATAACAAGGACCTAATGTGTTGATAACTTTTTAACTCCCTTGAATATTTATTTGAATTAAACAAAATAAAAGTAATAAATTGTTTTTGTCAGAAATCATTCATTCTACTGAGACAAGTCTAATGCAATGCCATTCAGGATAAATTTTTCAAAAGATGTTACTAGTATTGTTGACATGTTTAAGGTAAAATATTTATTTAAATAGATTATACAGCAATCCTTCCTTTTTTTAATAGAAAAGGGTAGGTAAATAAAAAATTTAAAAAGTCCACAGTGGCATGGAGCAAGGGAGAAAGTTAAAAACATCACTCCAGTTTTGATTCTAAGGTAATTTCTTAGGCTTAAAATGAAAATAAAATTTAATAATCATATGCTTTTCCTTTTCATAAGTCTACAATTTGAGTAGGGCTTGGTAGGGAGGACTCATCTCTACTCCATGCATGTAACATCAGCTGGGTAACTTCTTTAAAGCAAGAGGATTCATTCAGAACACTCTCTCATATGACTGACTGTCTGGTTGGTAATGGTTGTTGACTGAGTCAGAGTTATTGACCAGTAGCTTTGGTTTATATTAATGTGGCTTATCTGTGAAGCTGATTGGATATCCTCAGAGCATGAGTCTGGTTCCCAAAAGGTTCCAAGAGTCCTGAAAGTATCCGTTAGAATTGTTCCTGACATAGCTTGTAAGTCCCAGAATACTACCTCTGCTGAATTCCAACAGACAAGTAAGTGACTAAAACCAGTATAGATTCAAAGGAGAGGAAATTAGGCTGTGTCTTGATGCATGAAGACTTTGCAGGTATCTTTAATTTATACATAAAATCAACATATAATCTGAATATGATGTTAATAAAATGTTTTCATTTTCTTGAGCTAAAAAAACAACTGCTAAATTTAATATATGAAAATAAACATTCAAGAATAGCTAGAAAATTACTAGTCAAGAATAACAATGGGGACACCAGTTCTGCCAGATATAAAAACACACTCTATAACCTCTCTCTGTAAACCCAGATGAAGCTTTTTCAATGGAACAACATAGAAGATCAGAAATGTTTTCAAGAATATACAAGAACTTAGCATCTGTTAAAAAATAGTATTTCAAATCATTTTGGAAAAGAATCAAATTGACACTTTTTCTAAAATTTCTCACCACAATAAATTTCAAATGAAATAGTAATTCAAGTGAAGAAAAAAAATATTCACCACATAGACACTGGTAGTATAGATGGGAGACTCCTTTATAAACTGAATGTGGGGGAAGCTTTTTAAATTATAATCAAATATCCAAAAGAGTTGATAAGTTCAACAACAACACGACATAAAATAGAATTTAAAAGTTCATGTTCTATAGTAAACCACAGGCAAATAGAAAAAGCAAATGATTATCTAGATTAACATTATTTGCAATTTGTCACAGAATATTACTCTTTCTCTCTATATAGAAGTAGATCTTAAAAATCAAGATACAAGGGAGAGAGAGGCAGAGATGGAACATGTAGATATTGCTGGAGGAAGTGTGAAATATAAGACCACAGAAGTGAAATTTTCTACAACAAAGTTAATTCCCTTTCTTGAAAATTTCCCAGAAGCTAAACCTCCAAAAAAGCTGTGAAAATTGATTTATTCCACCATTGTTTGCAATGGGGGAAATAATAAAAACTATTAATAGAATGCCATCCATAGGAAATTAATTTGCATAAAGAATGATATAAAATTATTATAAAACTGAGAAATAGATGAGGAAGATATCCATGAACCCTGGGTTATATCCAAAGTAAAACTTTAACTTATATATTACTAAGTTAAAGGAGTCTTAAGGGTAGATGTTACGCAGTGTATAACATTTTGTGTAAAAGAGGGGAAAATAAGAAATGAAGGTAGGTGTTGTGGCTCATGCCTGTAATCCCATTGACCCAGGATGGTGAGGCAGGAGGATGGAAAGTTGGAGGTCAATCTGGGCAAATTAACGAGACTGTGTCTCAAAATATAAAATAAAAAAGGGCCAGGGGATGTAGCTCAGCGGTAGAGAACCCTGAGTTCAATCTCCAGTACTGCAAAACAATAAATAAGTAAATAAAAAGATGTCTGTGCATACACACACACACACACACACACACACACACACACACACACACACACAGAGTTTCTTTTTGCAAAAGGAAATAAACAAAATGATTTCCTATGCAGGAAAGTGGGACTGGAGAGTGAAGAAAATGATTTTGGGAGAAAGGTTTGAGTATATATTTTCATATAGTTTTATTTTGGGGAGCATGGTATCATGTTACATATTAAAAAATTAAATAAAACTGAATCAAAAGAGATAAGCCATAAAAGTCAATACATATATAAACCAATGCGTCCTCCTCAACACCAAATTTATAACATTACCATACAAAGAAAAAATAATTATTTGAGCAAATTGAACATAGTTTTTAATTGAATGCCTTTAGAGTGCTTTGAAAATATACATCACAGAACCAAAAATGCTACAAGAAATCTTTACTTATTTGTTTCTAAAAATAAAGGTATGATACAACTATCTTCCTAAAGTGCTCACTCCCTCCCTCAGTTGTGAGAACAATGAGCACATGGTTTTCTCTCTTTAGGAATAGATTTCAATAGGAGAAAAGGAAAGTAAATATGTGGCATGTGAAGAGTTAAAAAAGAATCCTATGATATTTTATTTTAATTTGAAGTAAAATGAACTCAGCATTTTTAAACTGCTTTTGTGAGCTATAATTGACATACAGTAAAGTGGTTGTACTAAAATGCATAATTTGATAAGTTTTGACATAGGCATATGTGTGTATATGTATATATAGAGAGAGACATTTAACTGTCACTAAAATCAAGATTGTGTCAATATCTGTCACTACCAACAGTTTTCTGATATTCTTTGTAATCTCTCTTCCCTCTCCTCTCCAGTGCCTTTCCCCCCGAAACACTCATGTTCTTTCTGTGACTATGGATTAATTTGTATTATCTAAATATTTATACAACTCTAAATCATTTATACAAATGGGATTATTCAGTACATATTTCTTTTGTGATGGAGAGAGTCTGACTTCTTTCATTCAACATCAATATTTTGAGATTCATCATATGCATATTATTGCTTATATTATTGAGACTTCATTCCTTTTTATTACTGAGTGCTATTCCATTTTATGCTTATTCCACAACTGCTTTATCTGCTCATCTGTTGATGAATATTTAAGTGGTTTCAAATTTTTAGCTCATGAAAATAAATATTCTATGAACATTCAATACAAATATTTACTATACACATGCATTCCTTTCTCTTGATTAAATATCGATGAGTGGGATGGATTGTATAGTGGGATGGAGTATATATTGTAAAAAATATAACTCAAACCTTTCTCCCATAATTAAATATAAGAATTTGTCCAAATGTGTCAAAAATATTAGTGTACAATATTTTAGATTTCTTTGTATTCTCTACTGATTTGTTATGCCTAGTCATTTTAACTTATATATTCTAATATATGTGAAGTAGTACTTCATTTCTGTTTTAATTTGCATTTTCTCAATGTGTAATAATACTGAGATTTTTTTATGTGCCTAATTCTGAGCCCTTATTTGTTTTGATCAAGTGTGTGTTCAAACATTTCAAACGAATTTTTATTTGTATTTTGTTTTTCTAGTTCTGTATTTTGAGATGTTTGCTACTTATCATGAATGTATATTGCTCATAGAAATATGATTTTCAAATATTTTCTCTCACTTTGTGTCATGTTTGTTCACTCTCTCAAGAGTCCTTTGATGGAAAAATATTAAATATTTGGTGAATCCAATATATCAGTCGTTTTCTTGAAATCAGATAATGTCAGTTTTCTTTTTAAACTGTTTTGGGAATTCTTGGTTCTCTATAGTTTCACATACACTTGAGACCCAGCTAGTCAATTTCTTTTAAAAAATGTTTTGAGTTGAGTCTTTGAAAAAATAAACAAGATTGATAAAAACTTAGCCAAACTAAATAAAAGAAAGAGAAAGAAGACTCAAACTAATAGAAGCAAAAAAAAAAAAGAAAGAAAGAAGAATTTATAACAAAAGATACCACTGAAATGGATAAATAGTGGATATTTTGAAAATTTATATTCCAATAAATTGGAAACTCCAGAAGAAATAAATATACTTCTAAATATATATGAACTACCAAAATTGATCCAAGAGGATATAGAAAACCTAAACAGACCAATAACAAGCAATGAGAATAAATAATAATAAGTAATAATAACCTTTCAACAGAGGAAAGCCCCTGAAACCAGATTAATTCATAAATGAATTATACCAGAACTTTAAATAACTATTGTCAGTGCCCTTCAAATTATTTCACTAAATTCAAAGAAAAGGTACACTTCTCAACTTATTCTCTGAAATCAATATTACCCTGATACCAAATTGAGAAAATCACCCAAGGAAAAAAGAAACACAGACCAAAATCCTTGATGAACATAGATGCAAAATCCCTAATAAGATATTAGCACATCAAATTCAATAACACATTAAAAAGATTATACACCATTACCAAATTGATCTCATTCCAGGGATGAAGGAATGGTCGAACATACATATGCAAATCAATAAATGTAATAAACCACATAAGTAGAATCAAGGTAAAATGACATGATAATTTCAATAGATGCACACACAAAAAAGAAACTTTGACAAAATTCAACATCTTCATAATAAAAATCATGAAGAAACAGTGAGAGGAAATAATCTCACCATCAGAAATGCTATATGTGACAAACTCAAAGTCAACACAATACTGAATGTGGAAACTGAAATCACTTCCACTAAACTCAGGGACCAGACAAGAAAGTCCACCCTCACCACTTTCATTCAATATATTACTTGAAACTTTAGCCAGTGTAATTAGGCAAGAGAAGGAAAAGGATGCAAATAGGAAAGGATGATGTCAAATATCTTTGTTTGAAGATGACACGAATCTATACTTAGAAGGTCCTAAAAGCTTTACCAAAAAATTCTAGAACTGATAAACAAATCCAGCAAAGTAGCAGGATACAAAATCAACATACAGAAATCATTAGATTTTTCTACATATCAATAATAAAATCTTCTGAGAAGAAAATCAATGAAACAATTCCATTCACAATAACACAAAAATAAATTTAGGAATAACTCTAACCAAAGAGGTGTTAGACCTCTACAATGAAAAATACAGAACACTGAAATAGGAAATCAAAGAGTTCCCATGCTCATGGATAGGTAGAATTAATGCTGATAAAATTACTATCCTAACAAAAAGTGATCTACAGATTCATTGCAATTCCCATCAAAATACCAATAATATTCTTCTCAGATCTAGAAAAAAAATGTCCAAAAATTCACATGGAAATCTAAGCAAGAAGAGTAAAGCTGAATAAAAATAAAAGTCACAATAGCTGACTTCAAATCACACTATAGAACCACAGTAACAAAAATAGCTTGGTACTTACATAAAAATAGACATGTAGATCAATGGAACAGAAGAAAAAACTTAAGTAAAATCTGTTTTCTATTTTCTTAGTTTCAAAAATGGAAGGTGATATTTTTTGAGAACATCCTTCTCTTCTAATATAGAGTTTTATTATTATAAGTATTATCCTATATTCTCCTGTAGGGGCAGCTCATAGATTCTGACATTGCATTTTCATTTTCATTCAACTTAAAAATATTTTTGAAAGTCCATTCTGATTTGTTTGTGACCCAGGTGCCCAGATTTGATGTTATTTCGTTTTTAAGCATTTGAGGATTAGAAATATTCTGTTGTTGATTCTTAATTCTGTTCCATTAAGATCAAAAAGCATACCTTTTAAATATACTAAGATTTATTTTATTACCCACAAAATGGTCTTTTGTAGCAAATGTTCTATATATTCTTGAAAAAAAATGGGCAAACTGCTTGTACTAGGTGGACGGTTCTACAAATATAAATTAGGTCAAGTGGGTTATTAGGAATGTTCAAATCTTCTACATTCTTTATTTTTATGTCTACTGGGTCTATCAATTATTGAAACTTAAGTATATAATTTCTCACTATAATTTTGTATTTATTTCTCCTTAACGTTTGATCAGGTTTTGATTTATATATTTTGAAGTACTATTTTTGCAGCACTATTATTAAAGGCATAAGGATTTAAGCTTGCTATATCTTTATGAATTAACTTCTTTAGTATTATGAAATCAGTTTGACAGGAAAAATTCCTTACATAATCAAAGCAATATTATTATTCTGAAATTAATATAACACATATAACACATAATTGGTACAAATTTAGCCATTGCGGATTTCTTTTCACTATTGTTAGTATGGCATATATTTTCCCATCCTTTTATTTTTAACCTATTTGGTGTCTTTATAGTAAAACATGATTCTTTTAGGAAAAAAAAGTTTAATTTTCCTTTTTTTCTCCAATCTAATAAAGCATACCTTTTAAATTGGATGTTTTAGACCTTCTTCCTTTAATGTGATGTTAACGTGGTCAGATTTACTCTGCCTTATTATGCATTTTCAATTTGATCCATCTTTCTACATTCCATTTTTCCTCTTTTTTTTTTTTTTTTGGTCTGCCTCTGGATTATTTGAACACTTTTTAAATTCCATTTTATTTCTTTTGTTGTCTATTAGGTACAGCTTTCACTTTGGTTTCTTCAGTCATTGATTTCAGGGTTATATTATATACCTTTCACTTATCACAGACCACCTCCCAGTGATATTGTACAACTTTCTATGTAGTAAAATACACAAGCATTTCTTCCCTCTGGAACTTTTGTTTTTATCATACATTTTATCTATATGTATATGATATATATATGTATATATATATATATATATATACATATATACTCTCTAATGTTTTATATAAGTCCTTTTTTCTTTTCAAGATACATAAATAACAAGAAATCTCATAATAAATTTATGTTATATTTCTACTACCTTAAGGACTTCCTTTATCATTTCTTATATAGCCTTTTTACCTGCAATTAATTCTTTCAGATGCAAAAGGTCTTAAATTTACTACAGTTTTTAAAATGTATTTTATTGAATAGAAATAATTTCAGGCTGATAATATTTTAATAAATACTTTGAAATACATTGCTCACTGTTTTCTCTTTTTTTACATTTTTTCTGATGAACCTTCTATGATCATTATTATTACTTTTGGTATGTCCAGTGTCTTTTTTCTCTTTGATGCTTTTAATACTTTTTCATTACTACTACTTGTGAGCACTTTGATTATTCTATGCTTTGTGACATTTCTTTATGTTTCTTGTCATTAGGGCTAATTTAGCTTCTTGGATCTATAGTTTTATCATTTTAATCACATTTATAAAATTTTCAACAATTGTTTCGTCAATGTCTTTTCTGTAACTCCTCTCTTCTCTGCTTTGGAAAATCCAATTATGTATATATTATGCTTTTGGGAATTTTCTCACAGAGAACCAATTCTCTGTTCATTTTTCTAAATTCCCTTTTATCTCAGTTTTGCTTTAAATAGTTTCACTTGCTGTCTTCAACTTCCTATCTTTTCTTCTGCAATGCTAATATTTCATAATCACATTCAATGTATTTCATTTACATATTGTATTTTTCATGTTTAGAAGTTAGTTTCAGTTTCTTTCTTTCTCTTTTTTCTTTCTTTTGTATCTTTCAGACTGTAATTTTGTAAAATATTTCAAACACAGTTTAAAAAACCTGTTTTCATATCCTTGTATGTTAATTCTAACATCTTTGTCATTTCTTTCTTTTCTTTTTTTCTTATTTTTTTTGTTGTTTGTTTATTTCTATGTGGTGCTGAATATTAACCCAGTGCCTCACACATGCTAGGCAAGAACTCCACCACTGAGCCACAACCACAGCCCTCTTTGTCATTTTTTGTTCAATGTCTTTTGACTTATTTATTATGTTCCTCACTAAGGATCACAAATACATACTTTATCTTTGCATCCTTGACAACCTTTGATTGGATCCCTAACATTTGGAATTTTATTTTATGGGATAATGTATCATTTGCCTTCCTAAACATATTCCTGAGCTATTTATGGATCTACATTGTTACACGAAAGCAAGTTTGATCTTTGGGGTCTTGCTTTCAAAAGGATTAGGTAAATACAAAACACATATTAGTCTAGGGCTAATTAGTTCTCACTCCTGAGGTAAAAGCTTCCTGAGAACTCTAATCTCCACCACGTGAACTATGATTTTACCAGTTTAGTTAGTCAAACATGCAGTTTTAGTCCTGTGTATGCATCATACACTGTGCACTTTCTAAATAAGTCTTTCCCTGGCCTCTGATCATTTTCTCATATGTATGTTTTAGTCATTATTCTGAATACTCATTATTCTTCTGAGGAAAGCTTGGGGCTTCTCTCTCTGTGCAGCCTCTTACCTCTGTATCTTACAGCCACCTTGATATTCTACTGCACTCCATCTGCCCACCTATGGGGCAGCAAGAGTCCATCTGAGTTTCTTTTCCATATGCTGTGTTTTAGAAACCTTCTTGAAGGTTATAGGGTTCATTCTGTCTTTTCTTTCTCAGGATTGTTCTCCTTTGTCTTCAGCCCAACAGCCACAGTCTTGAAACCCATTGTTTCATGCACTTCATTTATCTACGTTAGTTTAGTTTTGTCCTTTGGTTATTTCAGTCAGGAGGGAGAGCTAGTCTCTACTATTCCATTTTGGTCAGTAGAAAAAGTAAAGTCAAAATGTTTGTTTTGTTTTTTTTAAAAAAAGTATATGGACATGTATGAAGATGTGAATTTGGTGTCAACATATCATATATACAAACAGAGATTTGATAAATTGTGGTATAAAGGTATATTAATAATTGTAATGCAAAAAAAATTAGGAATGTAATGCACTCCACTATTGTCATATATGTAAGAAATAATAATTTTTTAAAAGTATATGGACAATCCACTGAAAATATTGAGATGAGAGATTGGCAAACATTTTTTTTTTAAAGTTCTGTAAAGGGTTATAGTTAGCATATATTTTTGGCCTTGTGGGCCATATGGTCTCTGTGGCAACTACTCAACACTGCCACTGTAGAGTGAAAATAGCAATAGATAACATGTAAACAACAAAGCATAACTCTTCCAACAAAACATTTTATATAAAACCAGGAAGCAGACTGGATCTAGCCTCTGAGCCCTGGTTTACCTATTTCTGATACAAATCAGTGTCACCCTTATAGCAAGGGTTAAACCTAGCATGAACATCTTGCTTTCAAAATACCATATTTAATTAAAATAAATGAGGATTTCTTCAAAAATGTCTTAGTTGGGTTCTGAAGCAAGAAAATGAAACCATATTTTTCTGGTACCAAAAGCCAAGATGTACTCAGATATTTATGGAACTGAAAAGGCCCACAGGATCTGAATGAAGGAGATTCCAGTGGCCAATTTTAGAAATTAAAGTATAAGAAAGAATAATGATTATAATTTACTACAACAAATTGAATGGCTTTAAAAAGCATCAAGGTGATGAGAAAATGAGAATTTTTCATACACTAATGTAATGATTTATTCACTCAAGGATTACCAAGGATGCTAGGAGAAAATATTCAGACTATCTAAGAATACCTCAAAAACCTCAAAACATTACTCCACAATGTACTTGCTAATGAAGAGAAAAATATACTTGATCACTGGTTATATATGAGGGACAATGTCTTAACCAAGTGTTTAGATACATAGTGTCATCAATAACAGGAATGGTGATGTTACTTGCCTCCTGATAAAATTAAAGAGTATCACATTGGAAATATTCTTATGTGTTTCACGCTGACCTAACTAAAGATGAACCAAATAGTAAATACCGAATGTCAGTTCTTTTGAACCACACTTAGAGAAACCATTGAAAGATGGCTGTGTTATAAAATAATTTCTTGAAAATCAAGAAATTAGAAAATGGAACAATTAGGTAAAGATATATAAATGCAGTACTTGTGATTTATGAATTAGTTCCTGGTAAAAAAATGGAAAGATTAAAGTTATAAAAAACTATTGGGGTCAATTGCACAAATATAAGCATGGACCATATATTAAATTGTCTTATTGAGTTAATATAATTTTCTTAGATATAATACTCAACTTATTATTCTTAAGATAGGAGTTGAAACATTTTGTTGTGAAGTGTTCAGATACCTACAAGTTAGTTTCAAATAATTCAAACCTATATTAGTAAATAAATATTATATATTAAAATATATTGGATAAAATTATTTATATGTAACTAGTAATAAGTGATGAATTCCAGTTAAAAATATAAATGTTTGAAAATGCTCCAAATTAGTTTTTTGTTGAATTGTAGATCTCATAAAATATAAAGTTTCTCTCCTTATTTAAACAAAGACTTCCAGTGACTAGCTGTAGACTCTATGTCATGATTCAACTGTTTCATTGAATAATTTTCCTGGAAACTCTTTTGGAAATAAGTTGTAATTTATCCTTTATATATCACATAACTTGTTACATTATACAATATTTGCATCACTATATACTCACAATATTTGTCCTTGAAAAATGACACCTTAAACATCATACAGATAGATTTTTAAAGTTTTTTTTTTCCCCCAAGAATGAATTAGAAGCCAGGTGTGGTGGCATGCACCTGAATACTAGCAACTTGGAAGATGGAAGAAGAAGGATCCTAAGTTCCAGGCCAGCCTCTGAAACTCAGCAACTTGGTGAGATTGTGTCTCAAAAGTTTAAAAAAAAAAAAAAAAAAAAAAAAAAAAAGACTGTGGATGAAGTGCAGTGGTAAAGCACTCCTGCATTAATCCCTAGTATCAATAAAAAGAGAGAGAGGAAAAAAAAATAAATGAAAGAATGAGTAGATGAATGAATACTGAGTTTAGATCATTACTAAAAGCCAACCATGGAAGCAGAAAATGAGAAAAAGAAGGCAAGTAGCCAATAGTGAACTTTATAAAATATCTGTGGCTTCCTGAAGGCAAACCTTTTTCATATCCCGAGCCTGGGATTCCAGTTGTGGACTCACTCAGCTGTGTTTTCTGGCATCTACCTAGACCTTTCTCTAGAAAACTCAAAACTTTGAATTCAATAACTCAAGAGAATCATTTTTAGGTCAAAGCCATTGCTAAGTCCCTTTTAAGGTCTAATGACCTTAAAAGTTGTCTAACTGCACTTCTGCAGTTACAACCCCAGGACAATTCTCCCTGTCTAGCTATGTGCTGCAACCTGTCCATTCTATATGAATAGATGCCAGTCTCATCCCACCTGCTTCCACAAGACCAGAGAACTGAGAGGCCACTCAGCAGGTGTGGTAGGCTTCCCAGCTGCCAGTGATGTCTCGACCATTTGCTTGTTTGGTATGTTGCCTGTAGCCAGACTTTCTGTACTCTTTACTTCATTTCTTAACCCAAATTAGTCACCTGCCTGGTTGAGCTTCCAGAGTGAGAGGCCCCAAACTGCCTCATGATGTTACTACTTAGCATCATTTCCCTAGGATGTGAAAACAGAGCCAGAAAGATAAACAGGATAGTGTTTATTGATGACATATTTTACACTTATTGATCAGATATTTTATACATGTCCCATTCATATTCAGAGCGAGGCAGCAAATATGCATGGTGGAATAAAATTCCAACAGTTGGAGCATCTTATACCAGAGATTCAAGCTTAACAATAGTACTTTTCCCTTCAGTATTTTTGTTTGGTGCAAAACACTGGCTAGAAATAAGTCAGGCATCACAATCCTTTTAAAGTCCTGTTAAAGTCTCCACTTTATTTTTCTATTTTCATATGCAAGTCTACTTTATTCAACAAAAAATAAATACTGTAATACTATAATACATGAAGGATTCATCTTTAATAGCTATGTGTGTGTATGTGTATATATGTGTGTATATAACTTTTATATATGTATATCACATATATATATATATATGACTTTTTAAAAGTTTTATTGGTATAAAACCTAGAGCTAAGATTAAAATTTCCCTTTAATTCTCACTTCTCTGAGTTCTTTTTTTAACTAAAGTGTTATTTTATTATAAATTACAATCATTTACACAGTAAGATAATAAATGCTTATTATTTCCAAATATAATGAACACCCACACACCTATCCCACAATTTAAGAAAGAAAATTTAACATTTTGAAGCTCCCTCTGTATCTTTCTCTAATCAATAGTATCATTATACTTTTCTCAGTTTATGTAACATTTAAACGATGAGAGGCAATACCCTCCTATGCTACCTACTTATAGGCTATTGCCTTGGAATTAATAAATGCCTCTAATTGATACATAAGAATTAATGAAAATAATTTCTCCCTCCAAAGTAATTCTGGATATTTCTCAAAGTGCTTTTATGGAGAAAAGTATTGTGTAGCTATGAGACTATAAGTCATATTTTTTTTTAACAATTGATATATCTATAAGGAGAACTCCCCTCAGGGAGATTCAAACTCTTATAAAATAATCTGTTACATGAAAGGGACCTTAGAGTTTGAGGGTGGGGGTTATTGGAATTGAACTCAGGGGCACTAGACCATGGAGCCACATCCCTAGTCCTGTTTTGTATTTTATTTAGAGATGGGGTCTCACTGAGTTGCTTAGTGCCTCTCCATTGCTGAGGATGACTTTGAACTTTTGATCCTCCTGCCTCAGCCTCTAGAGTTGCTGTAGGTGTGCGTGCCACCATGCCCTGCAAAGTCAAAACTTTTTACATTTCTTAATCACATGGCTCATGAATCCTTTAGCAGAAGGATATCATCATTTTAATAAGTAAATAAATAAATAAATAATATCAAGAATTGAGAGACCTAGCCTTGCATACTTAGTGGGCAATGGGAAACAACTCTTGAAAAATAAAAACCAAATATTTATACACATATTATCTTAACTTTGATTTTTAAATTCTCCATTTATGCTTCTTTTAATAATGCCAACACACCTGCAACTTTATTGCCTTTTTAATTTTATAATTATTTTTGCATAATAACCTTTTCCCATTAAAGAATAAAATCAACATCTGTCTATTGAAGTTGACTGAACCATCAAACTCATTTTACACCCACTTCACTTCACAGCTACAATTATATTTTCTCAGCTTGGAACATCAAAACAGAGGCATAGCTAAGCTTTTTCACCTTTGTGGCAACATTAAAGAAATATTCTAACAAATGTGTGCTCCCATCTATTCAAAGAAAAAAAAAATATATAAAGAACTGTTACTGACAAATGAAGTGGTAAAACTCAGAGATTTTTCGTGGTGGAAAAAAAAAATCATATCTCAAGTTTTAGATCTCTGAGGGATTTGGGGAAATCAAATGTCTTTGTTTATATCTACCAATAAAAAATAAAACCTACCAATATACCTAGCAGCATATATCTTCAATTGAAATGAGTAGTTTACCATCAAAGTTTCAGAACATTTTACCTCTAAGTTTTGAAAGGTAAAAAATGAAATAGCATCTCTGATGATTGTTTTTAACTTGGGTCCAGAGGAACAAATCCAAACAACAAACACAGAGCATCATACATACCTGTTTGTGTTTATATCATATATGACCTATGGCATGTTATGGTGAATCAGGCACAAAGGGAAACATTCTTAAGAGTTCTGCATAATAGTGTAGGTTGGCCATGACTCATATATTTCCCCTTGGTCTTCTCATCCACAACTCCTTTTTTATTTTAAGACATCTTGGAAGCTTCCTTTAGCTCAACTTTTACCTAACAATTATCTATGCTACATCTCATGACATCACACTATCTCAATATCCTAACTAGAAAATAACGCCCCAGAATGCAGTTACTGGTCATACAAACCAAATTCTTATTATATTAGGGGATGTAAATAAACATGTTATTTGTCTATTTTCAGGAATGATTACTTTCATCATTTTATGATAACTAAAAGAGACAAACACATACATATGAAGGAATAGTGATAAAAATAATTTTTACATGATTCCTGCCTATTATAGGTCATTTGATTTGACTACTATTCAGGTGAAAATAATAGATACAGTCTATTATTTTCTTTATGTATTATAACAGCACAACAGATGCAAAAGCAAGGGAAAAGTAAAATTATTCTCAGTATTTCAAATTGTGCACATTTCCAAAGATATGTTATGTTAAACTATCACCAGATAAAGTTGCCTAATCACTATGTGTATAATATGATAAGAAATCTCAGCAGTTCTCTCATTATTTTTCTTGACCTTCAGAATTTAAAAAACAGGTGAGTCCCTACAGAAAAAGAATGTTCCGTATCACCCTGTACTTGCTATTCAGTCAAGGTAACAATTTTCTTATAAATTTATCACAACTCAACTTAAATAATTTTATTCCCTACTAAATTAACAAAAGGTAATGAAATAAAATTCCCACAGTTTAATTTATTTCAATTTGCACTTTGAATAATAAAGGCAACAGCTAAGAACATATTTATTTTTTGGGGGGGGGGTTACCTGGGATTTAATTCAGGGGCACTAGACCACTGAATCACATCCCCAGATCTATTTTTTATTTTATTTAGAGACAGAGTCTCACTGAGTTGCTTAGCACCTTGCTTTTTGTTGAAGCTGGCTTTGAACTCAGTATCCTTCTGCCTCAGCCCCCACCAGATGCCAGGGTTACAGGTGTGCACCAGGCCCATATTTACTTTTTGTTAGTTTAAGCACTATAAGATGATGTCCCAACCACAAGAATGGGATCTTAATTAAAATAAGTTACACTCCATGTATGTGTAATATGTCAAAATACATTCTACTGTCATGTATATCTAAAAAGAATAACAACAAAAAGATGTTCCATTTTCTTGACCTTATTTTTTTACTACAACTGATACTCATCCTAGTTCATTATATTTCTAATTTTATTTGATATTATCCTCTTGTAATATGTATTAATGGTCCCAATCACGTATAAATCCAAGAGAAATGTGAGAGTCATTGTGCATTACTGAGGGCAACTCTTCTATCCATCCTTAAAGCTGTAACAAGTTAACATTAAATGCCATCGATCTAAGAATAGAACCACTTCCCAGTTAGTCCCAAGAGTAGGCAAAATGTTCAAAACAATCATATGTTGAAATTCTAGACCACAAAACCAGGGCTGTCGGCTTGGGAATTTGTGGTTACAATATAACATACCAAAGAATGCCCCAGTTTGAAGAGCAAAATAAACACAACGCTAAGAGTGGAACAAGGAGGTGTTCTGGTTAATAAAAGTTACAAACAAGATCATGAAGTAGAATTTTTAAAAATAATAACATGAAAGGAAGGAAAGGAGAGAGAAAGAGGTATGCCACCAACAAACTGTGACCCAAGGGAAAATACCCGACTTCGGAATCTGTCTCTTAACCTCTACAATAGCTTTAATCTCCTCAAATGAATGGAACTAGTTACACAGGCAGTTTGTAGAAGTGATATTTTTCCTTTTCTCTTTTGGCACTGGTGGAAAAACTCAAAAGGATATGATCAAGATTAGGGTTCTGCATAGGAATGTAATGGTAGGGAAGAAGGAATCACAGACAATTTAAATGTGGCATTTTCCCCTTTCACAAACTTATTATATTCTACCAGGCAACACATTGGTTCATAGCAGTATTCTGTTATCTTTTCACTTATTAATAGAGACATAGAAACTAGAGGAAGCAAGGTACCAAATTAAAATCATTTCAAAGCTGGAAATAAAATAACTGCCACCCCCCAATGGCACAGCATACACTATAGCTCTCAGCGGTGGAACTGCAAATCAGGAGCCAGTATAATGTTCTCAATCCCTATCTTCTTCCATACCTATGTATTAACATACTTGTAGTAAAAGAATTCAATAGAATTATGAGTCTCATTTTACTGAACATAAAACTCACTCCCTTAAAAGACTTTTCATCCAATTAACTTAAGTCTTCATAGACATATTCTCTAACCATTTTGAGGAGGAAATAATGATATTTCAAGCTTTTCATTGATATAAAATTTATCTTTTTAATTAATAACAGTAATGAGAAAATGACAATAGAGGTGAATTATTTCCAAGTAGAGGAAGCACCCAAAGGAAGAGAACTCAAATTTTAGGGAATTCTTCAAATGGCCTGGTGAGCATTTATTTCCAAAAATATGACTTCTGAAATAGTTTTTTTTTTTAATTTTCTTCAGAAAAAGTCATATATATTCCTATTAGAAATAAAGTTCAAACACCACGGTAATTGTGGTTGTTTTTCTTTTTTGACAGAGAAAATATGAGTTCATTTCAAACCATAGAGGTAAAAATGTTTGTTTGTTTCAAAAATAGATGGTGGACTCGGCTATTGCTATTATTATATTACATTTCATATGTATTTAAGAACCAATCAGAACCAATACAGCAAATAGGAGCCTCTTTTTCCTTGTCTGCAGTTTAATTCCAGAAATAACTTTTCATACTGAAATAATCTAATATCTCTCAGCCACGTGTATATGAAGCAGAAGTGATGATGTCTCTCTCACAATAGATTGTAGGCAGTGGAGGGTGTGTGGGTAAGAAGCCAATGACAGATGGGCTCATACAGTAACGGGTAGATATTTTTATTATCCTTCATGTTATAGAAGGCTATTAGAGTTTTTATTCAAGTTAAGTGTTCCTAGACCTATAAAAGCAAAGCAGTATTTTATTATTAACAACTTTGTTTTTTAGTGTGTTGCATTTTAGAAGAGATCCAAAATTAAATTAACCTGCCCACCTGCCATAAATGCAACATTTCTGCATCATTTAGCAGAGCATTCTCCTCTTGCCCTTTACAAATCTGCTTGGAAGTTCTGTCACTTCAAGGACTCCTCCTTTGGCTGTGCTTGCTCCACCTCTGGACATCAGTGCTTCCTCTCTCCAACCCTGGTCCACCTCTCTCCCTCTCAGATCTAGATGATGAAAATAAACAGTAGTTCTTCCCATTTCCAATTCTTCCTAAATGCTGATGACAGAACAATCTTCCTATAGCATAATTATCATTGACAGTAGTAAATCAAATGAATAATATATGTAATAAATAAAATAACAATACACATTTTACAATACATTTGAAGGTGGAATTGATTAGATCATTCCTCCTCCTACATGCACATTAAAATTAGTTAAAAATATATGCATGAATGATGTGGGAAGAGGTGTATAATTCATTATTAATTGAAAAGAAAGAGATTTCTTAATAAATTCTGATATATCACTCCATTTTGTAAGAAAAGCCAAATTATATGCTTATGGATATAAGTATCCAAAATATTTATGTAAAATATATTATAGGGGACAAAGTAATGTATATAAATAAAAATCGTCATGAATTTGTTCATAGTGATCACATATTTGGGATGAGATTGGAAGAGTCTGAGGAAGGAGATTTTATTTACCTATTTATTCTGTGGGAGATACAATGGGCATGTCATCTAATTTTCATTTTTGTTTTGTTGTCATCTGTATTTTATACATACTATCAAAATTATCTTGTGAGTTCGAAGTCAAAAGTGATTTTTCACTTATTTTATCCAAGAGTGCATTGTTTGCTTATTTAAAGAAAGAAAGAAAATGTGTTTCCTTAAAAATTAGAAAAAATTAACAGCCCATAATATTTTTAATTAAAATGTGGATTTAGGCAAGGTTATCTTTATTGGAAGATACAGCCTTGAGTAGATTGTTTTTATTCTAGTAGGGAATTACTTATGCAAGTTGTCACTTATCACACCATCTCAGAATTCTATTAAAATGGGCAACAGAACAATGCCTTGCAGTGATGTAAGTATAAGCTAATATAAGTGGATTATATGTAAGAGATTTAACAAGCTATGGGATCAGAAAGGGTTATAGAAAAAGAAATCCAGCCCAATAGATTCTCTTTTTCTATAAATACTGTAGTGCTAAATGAGAATTAGAAGATAAGAAGATATCACAAAGTTTAGTTTTTTGCTAGTCCTAGAAGTCTAATATTGTTCACCTGATAGACTTCACCAGAAATTATTTTCTCAGAGATGCTTTATTTCAGAGAAGCTCAATGAATCTGGGCTACTTGGGGAAGCAGCAAAAATACTCTGTTTGTCACTGGAGGTATCCATGCCATGCGTGATTATTTTTTAATGTTTTTGTAAACAGTTTAAATTAAGACCTCCAAGGTTCTCCCTACATTCCCACATGGAGAGTCACAAAATTCCTTGTTTTAGAAACTTACAAATCCTTCATTTCCTATGAGAACAGCTGTAAAGATTCAGCTTGTTACTTAATGATATGAAGGGCAGGTTTATGTGGCTAAGAGCTTGCAATAAAGGAAAGTGCCCTAATAAGGGGAGCATTAGAAACACTTTGGAGAGAGGAAATGACTTCAGCATACAGCACACGTGAGCATGGGGTCAGATAAAGCCAGAAACGCTGGCAGAGGCAAAGATTTTACATGAAGAGCCATTGAAAATCACACAAGGATTTTACCTGGCTATGAGTTATGGAAATTAGGGGAAATTATCACCATCATGATGTGAAAATGCATCTGGTGATAGTGTTAGGAACAGACTGAAAGGGGGCCAGCATATGGGGTCATTCAGACTGACTCAGGCCAGTCCTTGGCTAACAACCCTACAATCCTTATCTCAAACAGAATCAAAGCTCAAGTTCTTACAGCTCCTTGCAAGGCTTTCTATGAGGAGCCCATTGCCCATTTCTTAGACTTTTAGTTGCCACTAACCTCAAATACATGAAAAATATTTTCTGGTTTCAAGTCAAAATTATTTTGAGGTCAAATCGAAGCCAGAATTAGACAGGCAGTCAGTATAGATAGGTAAATCGAGTCAGGTCGATTCAAGGAGGCCACTTTTGATAGAGTTGGAGACCATCCCCAGAGGGATTGAAATGTTAATTCCTACAGAGCCCTTCCTCCACCCTTATCAAGAATGAAATTTCCCCAGCTCCAACCTGGTGCTAACATAATCCGTCCTGGGAATTTCCCCTCCCTACAGTGAGCTATAAAGTTGTTAATGTGTCCTTGGCTGCTCCATCCTGCCCTTCCCCCTTCAGCCCACCTGTTTCCCACCTTTTGGCCAGCCCATGGTGCATTCCTGGGTTTAGACACTACACAAAAAGGGGAAAGATAGGGGAAAAGGATAGGAAAACAAAGGAAGCCTTGGACACAAAAAGGGGAGAACATCTCTCTTCTGGGGATAGAAACCAGCTATGGCCCCCTTCTCCCTCCAGGGAGAAGTCTATGTTACCCCTTTTAAAATAAACCCTGCTTTATATGCTTGCCTTGGTGTGCTTCTCTAATGTTCAAAATACAAGCACTTGGCCAATGAAATAGCTTTCTCAAAGCAATTATATTCATGGTTGCCCTAGAGAGCACATATCATTTAGAAGGCCAATAAATAAATAAATAAATTAATTAATTAATTAATTAATCAATTAAAAAATAAAAATTCTCAAGAAAAATAACTTATCTAGATTTTATCTTATAACTTCTCTGTGTTTCTAGTGAATCCATATTTTTGAAATACAGATGTCTGATTGTTTTCCTGGACTTTCAACCTTATATAGGCAAGACTGGAGGTAGGGTCCAGTAACTGCAAGAAATGAATGAAATCCGGCCTGTTTGAAGTTTGCAGGTGATACTGCTGTTTGAGCTCCCAGCTGGTATTCAAATATCTGAGGACTGACTGACTCCTCTGAACTGTCCCTCACTGTAGAGCATAAGAGGCAGTGCTGAAAGTAAAAGTCAGTTTTCTCCTGCTGCATTTAGGCCATTCTTTAAGTGTGAACATATGGGCCATAAACACAAGCATCCCTTCAGATAAAATGCAACTTTAGGCATTTTTCTATGAGAGTTGGACACACCAAAATTTTTGAAAGGGAAGCAAGATAAAAATTTTCACTCTATCCCTAGAGATCTCAGAGATACTTTTTCCAGACTCAGGATAAAAAATGAAGCAGAATGAATGTTTATACAACCACCAATTGGGAAGCCCCATGTTGCAAGAAAGATACAGAACACAATTCAAGACCTCTAAGTTGATATATAGAGCATACCAAACCCATTTCCACTGATGCTGCCTTAGGCAAATGAATGTGTTCTCTCTCTGTGTTGCTTTCTCTGTGTCTCTATCTCTGTCTCTCTAAGAGTGCAAGAAACTTCATTCCCTACAATCTGGAATGCTCAAAACAGACACTGTAGATATGTCTGAAAACAAACTTTTATGTGGTCAGCAAATCATGAAGACTGAAGGTTGCCGCCCAGCACCACTGGATTTAAACTATGGCAGCAATTTTATTATAAAGACCCTCTTCTAAAAGTTTATAATCCAGCTGTAAAAACTCTGTTTCAGAATCAAGTTCTGGAGGTTTAAGAAAGAAAACAATATTAAAGTTTATTATAAAACAAAGAAGGGGCACAAAATTTGTCTTCAAAATTTAATTTTGCGCCACCACTAATTTTGATAATCAATACAAGAATAATAGTGACTAGAAATATATCAGATGGAACCCCATCTTCACCAATTCTGAATACATCTTGGAAAATAATTTTAAGCAAACGACCATGTCATTCAAGGTAGATTTGACATAGGTAGGCTTCATTTACTCTTGTTCTGATTAGAGGTAATTATGAATATCTATACTAACTGAGTTATCAAATGATTTTATACTTCAAAACTCTGGGGCAGAAATCTACATTCATGGAAAACAAAGACAGATGTGAAGTAATCTTTTTTCTTAGATAAATACATGTATTCACTCAAACACTTCTGTGGCCAACACACACACACACACACACACACACACACACACACACACACACACACTGCCTTTTTTTTCTGTTCAATTTTAAAGGGGAAAGTTAAGTCCTAAAATAAACTGGAAAAGGAAAAAAGAAATGCTAAACCTTACTTTTTAAAAATCTATGCTTAGAAAGAATGTAAATAATGTCATAAACATTCTTTCCTAAGAATCTGTATTGTACTCATTGTGACAATCTTGCCCCTGCTTGTTTAGCAAAATGCTCCTCACTTGGTGGTCATTATTGTAATTGGTGGTTATAAAGATAATGATTTGAATCATAAATTTGACTGAAAATAACCATTTTAGATAGATATGTTTCTCCATTTACATGAAAACTACCTACCCAGTGAACAACTCAAAAAGGTTGGCTGGTCACCTCAAAACTTCAATCCCTGGAAAGACAAGTTCATTTCTGACTCACATCTTGGAAATTTCTGTGAAGACACATCTGAACAAACTTTCTCCAAACCACACTGCTTATCTCCTTCACTTTCTCATTGCAATTCGAAAGTCTCATCTCTTCCAAGAGTGTCTCCCTCCTCCAAATCCCATAACTCATATTTGCATTCAATGCTAATTGGGTAATAAAGCCAAAAGGTTTATGGCACTTGAAAGGAAATTTAAGCAAAGCAGAAGGGATATTGTTCTGTATTAAGGAAACATGTTAAGGAAGGAACTTTTTAAAAAATATCGGTACCTAGTAACAGATGTCCTTGCAGACATAATAAATAGGCCTCACAAAGCACTGAATTCCTCTTTGTGGAAGAGAAGAAATTTTGAAGGATGATATTATTAAATAAGAATGATGTTAAAAATGGATTACTGAAAAAAGTGAATCTAATTTTAAAAGGTCAGTAAGATTTGCCTGAAAGGGAAATACTGAACTACTTGATCTTAAAGGAAATGAAGAATATTAACATCCACATATATTTTTAAATAGATATTAAATTTCTCTTTCTACTACTATTCTTCTTCTTCTTCTTCTTCTTCTTCTTCTTCTTCTTCTTCTTCTTCTTCTTCTTCAATTCTTAGGTTATACACAGATTTATAATGAAATGTCCTTTGGTTTCTGTCTTCTTAATTATGCTGTAGCAAACTTCACTTTCAAATCAAAGAAAATCTTGGAAGAATGTGACTATTCATTTAGGGATTATAGAACTTCATGTTCAGTATTTAAAAATTATCTAAAAATACAGTCATTTATATAGGGGTATTTTGATTTGGATCTTTAAATGTCCCTCAAAATACTAATATATTGAAGACTTGGTCCTCAATCAATGGTGCTTTTGGGAGATAGTAGAACTTATAGGACATGGGACCTAATAGAAGGAAGTGAGTCACTGGGGACATGCTAGATATTGGGACACTGGCAGATATTGAGGACCACAGACCCTAATCCTCACTTCCTCTCTGCTTTCTGGTTGCTATAAGATGAGAAATTTTCCTCTCACACAGTCTTCCACCATGATATTGTACCTAGCCATGGGACCCAAACCAGGTGATCATGGACAAAACTTCTGAAACAATGAATGAAAATAAAGGAGTCCTTCTTTTAAGTTGTTTTACTGAGACATTTTGTTTCACAGCAATGGACAACTGACTAACATTCGGTGGAGAGATTAATTTAGTACCTTGAAATTCTTCCTCATACTTTGGAAGGCACACCAGACATTTAACTGTTTCTCTGAAAATACTTTTTTCTGTGTTTTATAGACTTGGTAATAACTTCCAAAATAGTTTAGCTTCCCAATTATACTTGACTGGTTCTACCTCTGTTTACTATCCCAGGCACATCTCATAAGTTTATTCTGAAAATGTACACTTTTTTCTCTTCTCCTTTGTCTTCAAAATAGGAAATCCTTCTCAAATAACTTGCAGCATTTTTCAATTCTCCTGAATTTCTGGTAGGTTTATTTTGTAAAAAAAACTTTTCTATATAGGTTATAAAAAGGATTTATTGAATTTTGAAGACTTTTTCAACTGAAGATATATGCCTGATAGAGCCTAGAATGGACATTGATTTCTTTATGTTTTAACACAGTCAAGTATCTCTCTTTTTCAAAAGAAGCAATGAAGGAATACACATTTATAACAAGAATATTAAACAAGATGCTGAGGAGCTAGAGATAAAGGGATTAGTTATGCATACATGATTCAAAGGAAGTTGTCTAACAGAAACTTTATGTACAACTTGCCAAAAGCCCTTTATCTAGGATTCCTAAGTATCAAATAAGTTTCACTGGATATTATATAACCTATTGTCAAATGCTTTCCCTTTAAAACTAAATATTTTTTTTCTTTTTAAAATGATAATTAAATATAAGTCTCCAAATCAAAAATGTCTCTTTAATTTGAAATGTATTTGTTAATTAATAAAGTTAACTGTTGATCATTTTGCTACTCTTAAATTCTGATTTTTAGGAAGCTATAAATAGTGTTTGCCAACTCAATGAATATTGAATCAAATCCAACCTGGGAATATGGTCCATGTACAAGACAATCAGATCCTTCTATCTAGAAGAGTTGATAACAATTTAAAAAAAAGCAATGTGCCCAGAGAAATGGTGCATGCTTGTAATCCCAGCAACTCTGGAGGCTGAGGCATGAGAGTCCCAAGTTTGAGGCCAGCCTCAAGAATTGAGTGAGACCCTGTATCAAAATTTTAAAAAATACAATTAAAAAAAGTAGCAGAGTGCCTTTAAATTCCATCCCTACTACCAAAAAGAAAAACTAGCAATATATTATAAAATTCAGATATTTCTCTTCAACATTGTGATTAAAATGAAGAATGAAGAAAAAGAGAAGGACTATAGGTATCCTTAAATTACTTATATAGTAACAAGTTATTTGTATAATGCTCTATAATGTAGAAAGTGCTTTGATGTCATTGAAATAAATAATTAAAATATTACATTTAGCTAATTAGGGTAAAATTTAAAAGTTACCTCAGACTTTAAAAAAGCAATTTTCCTAAAAATTTCAGGATATAATTTAGAGTATCTCTTAAGATTTTTTCCACTTTTATCAGTAGCCAACACTTACTCACATTGATTCAATACACATTTAAAACTCTAATTTGTAGAATCCTCCAACTTCTCTCTTTTATGTGCGTATTTATACTGACTTCCTATATTTAGCCAATATATGGCTTTGCACAACTTGAATGCTTAATGACTACAGTTAAAAGGCAAAACCTAGGGCATTTTCACATATATAATAAACAGAAAACACCAATAACAAAGAATAAGAGAAATGGGGATTTTTGTTATCCTCCCTCCCCCAGCTCACCCTAAGGTTAATGTCTAGTGACAGTCTCATGCCTCCAAACAAGAACAGAAAATAGTCTCACTAAGAAGAGCATGTTACAGAGCAAGGTCATCCCAGAGGTGAGGAATTCAAGCCCTCTCAGATGACCACAGGGCATCTTGAAGCATGCTTACCAAGGCAGGCCTGGTAAGACTATTTTTCAGTGCTTAACTCTCAGCTATGCAAATGACAGATGAGGAGAGCAATATCTGCCAGGAAGAGAAGCAAATATTCACACTAAAGTGAAAGTTGCAAAAGAGAGAAGTTCAATAGACAAATATTAGTGTCAGGCACAATGTCAACATAAACCTTACGGGAAGACAGTCAGACAATGCATACAGATTTCCAAGAATGACTGCTTTTGCTGTACAGACAACATGTTAAAAATGAAAATTCACCTGGACGAAATAGGCAGTCAGCTGCTTGAATAACTTAAAGTATGAGTCTTGTAAGAAAAAGTATGCAAGATAAATAAATAGGCACCTCCCAAAAGATTAGGAAAAAACTAAAGCTGAGATTTGGAAAATCAGAAAAGAACAGTGGCTTTAAAAGTAAGACATTTCCCACCAAGGGCTGGAATTAACTCATTTGCTACAAACAAAAGAATGTGCAACCAGTAGAGATGATGTAAGCAACAAGTAGAAATTTGGCTCTAGGCCTAATATGCTGGAAAACTGCAAATTTCAAATGTTTCCATATAATATATTCAACTTAAAACTATAACCGATTCATCAAACATTAAAAATAGGACTACCATATGACCCAGCAATCCCACTTATGAAAAAATAGCACATCTATATATACATACAAAGGAAGTGAAATCATTTTTTTTACAGGCATTGCTGACCTTTCATTCACAATAGCCAAGGCAGGGAGTCAGACTGCATCTGGTGATGGTTAAATGGGTAAGGAAAATATGCTCAACATCCACACATGTGCTTGCACACACATACACACACACACACATACACACACATACACACACACTGAAATATTAAAAGAAAGGAAATACCATCATTTGCAAATACATGGACGAACCCGGGAAATGTTGTGCTAACAGAAGCTGAGCACAGAGAGATGGGCACTTCATGATTATACTTATATGTGGTATTTTAAAAAGTCAAATGAATAAAAGCAAAAAATAGGATGCTATTTGCCAGGGGCTGACGCATAGGGAGACAGGCATATGTTGTTCAAAGGGTATAAATTTTCATTACACAGAATGAATAAGTTCTGGAGGTCTAATGGACAACATAGTAACTATAGCTCATATTGTTATCAATGAACATTGCTACAAGTGGAGATCTTAAATATTCACAACACACACACAAAAAGGTGATTATGTAAGATGGTGAGTGTGTTTATTACCTTGATTGTGGTAATCATTTCACAATACATACATTCAGGAAACCATTATCGTGTGTGTGTGTGTGTGTGTTTATTTGCCAATTATACCTCAATAAACCTCAAAAAAAAAAAAACCCAAATGATAACAAAGCCAATGTCAGAATAAAGACAAGACTAGAAGGCAGGGCGAAATCGCTTCTGATAACAAGAGTTTACTCATGAGCAGCCTTATGAAAACATCTTTGTTTCCCAGTCAGTGACTTTCAAGAGATCCCAAGGGAAATATACCTTTCTCTCTTGCTGGGATAGTTTTCTCATTTTTGACAACAGCTTGTTTGCAAAAAAAAAAAAATGAAGAATAGATTATAAATCATCAGCAAAAGTTATAATGGTCAATTTAAATTCCCTAAAAACAAAAGCCATGGCAAATTTGAAAGTATAAAAACAACTCATAAAAATAGTCCCAAAATGGTGAAACCATTTTTGCTTTTCTAGAATGGTTGGAGTATGTGGCCCACAGTTATATACCCCTTGCAAAAAAAATTGGTAAACACTATTCCAGAAACAAAAAATAATCATAATAATTCTTTGCCACATTCTCTCTCTGAAAGAATATTAGCAAGAACATCCTAAATGAAATAGCTTTTAATGAAATAGACTATTTTAAAGGATTTTTGTTTTAATTTTGAAATACTGAGAATAAAATTTCAACAAAAATATCAAACAAAAATTTCAACAAAAATAGTCAGAGCAGATATCTCTGACTACAGAAGGTTCTTTTGGATTACACTGACCTGCAGGTTTTAAACAGAGATGTGACATTATATATTTGAATGTATTGAGAATTTCTAGTAGATATTCAGTTGTCAAGGCTAGATCTCTGGTGAGAAGAAAAATCACTCACAATAAATTTCAAAGATATTTCTATCACACTTTATATTATAATAAAGTGCACAGCCTTAACAGTGAGTTTATTTGAATTCGTGCTGAGCTCTTCAAACCAGAAATATGGTAAAAGACAAATTGATTCACATATATAAGCTTCCTGAAAACCTCTTTTATTACATTAAACATCCTATGATTTTCTAGCTGATTTAGGTGAATAGGTCCAAGTTGAATTCTTTAATAACCTTACCATTTTATTATTTAATAATTCCTTTCAATGTTCCTTGAATGTAGTATTTAATCCACAAATAGTTCATAATAAGTATTTAATAAACAGTTAATGATTTGTACCTTGAAACAGATATGCTTTTTGTTTGTTTTCCCAAAGAAAGAAGGGAAGACCTGGACTTTCTCAAGCTCATACCATACCCATTTGGAAATTACTTAGGAAAAGAGGCAGAGGCCCACCTAACTGAACATGTCTCTATTTAATCAGTTTCACTAAAATTGGCAAGCAAGTCCAACTTTGTTATCTCAAGTGCAATACAAGCAGATGTGTCTGGGGCATGTATGTTGGAGGAGGGTAACGGTCTGATCTGTATGATCATAAAACGCATAGACACATAACAGTGCTCCTCTACTTCATTCCTAAAGCCCCTATTGAGGACATTTCCCCTTGGTTGTCTAAGACCATTCCTCCTCTTCTTCACCATTTTAGTTTCTATGCCCACAATTTTTGCAATATTGAAGAATGCCACTTCTAATAGTGGTATCCCCAATCCCTTGAGAACTCAAAATCCACCTGCTAAACACTATGTCAACATAGTAAAGCAAATCCAGACACAGCAGGTTCCTTCCTAACAGAATTAGAGAAATGGCAAGTTAAGAATTTTTGACTCACCCATTTCTCTACATCTGTTGGACCACATGAAACATGGATGAAACCTCTGACAATTCATGTAAAGTTCAAGTAGACTCTCACCCTCCTCACAAACCTTTTATAAGCTCTCTGGAAGTCTCCCAGGGTGGGGAAAAATATATATATGTATGTATGTGTACACATACATACATATACATAAAAGAGAATTATACATCTTACCATCTTCAGAAAAAAAACAACCATGAATGAAAAGTGAGTCTGGCAAATACTGTCCTTGGTTTTCTAAAACTCTACTAGAATTAAGTACATTAATTGAAATAGTTTCTGCTTGTTCTTTCTGCATGTGGTTGCTGTCTTACATTCATGTTTTTTAACCACTACACAGTATAGCTAGATGATTTAAATTATTCTTGGACAGTTAAAACTAAGATATAGCAAGATTACACCATAGATAATTTATTTAAATTGGTGCTCTACGTCTTGTTAAATATAAAGAAGAAAATGTCTCCTTAATTCATTGTAGGACGAAGAAGTAGACATCTGCAAACGTTTAGCATCTTAGGAAAGGAGAAAACAGCAACAGTAGCATGACAAGAAAACATTAAAGCTGGCATTTAAACTGTTACAAGAAATGAAACAAGCTCATGCTACATTAAATCTATGCATGAAGTCTCTAAACCCATCCTCCTCACTAGAATTCTGGGCAGTTCTATGAAATAGGCAGAGAAAAATGCAGATTGATACTGACCCTGTTACTATTTCAATTCCCTTTGTTCCTTTAAAGAACATCAAAATGTGAAATCTGCCACTGTTCTGGAGTTTAGGTAACCGAAACTGTCAATTCACATAAGTGAAAACGGGTCCAGAGGGTAACACGACTTGCTCAAAGATGCACAGCAACTCAACAACAGAACTAGAGCAGGTAGTCATGAATCCATAGCTCTTTCCATAACTGTTCTGTTGGCTGACGCCCAGAAGTCCTCACCCCTTTCTGAGGGAACACCATCTGAACTGAGTGTAGGTTCTTCTTTTTTTGCATAAAAAAGCTAATAATGCTTTTGTATTGCCAACCCTTTGGAGCCTTTGAAAGAGGTAATCAATAAGACTGCAAGAAATTTTAAATATTTATAAGATTTTTTAAATTACTGATCAGCTTCTTGTAAGATGACACAATTGCAAAAGCCTAACATTTTTTCCCAAGCCCCAGCCTCTTGCAACATCAATCTATGTAAATACAACTGCCAAATTAATCTTCCTAAAACAGTTTTAATCATGTCACTCTCTTATGCACAAACATCTGGTAGTTCCCCTTTGCCTACCAAATTAAATGTAAAATCCTCACCCTGGCATTCAAAGCCCTTTACAATGTATCCCAATCAATCTTTCCATACTAGTACTCATTATCTACTCCCCAGCCCAATTCTAGCCATGTAGTAGTCACAGTCCTCATTCTCCCTCACCTCCATGCTTTTATTCACCTATCCTATTCTGTTGTTACACACTATCATTCCTTCCATATCTACCTGTCAAATGTCTATATCATTCACTATCACCTTTAGTCCTAGCATTTTATGACTGGTCATTGTAACCTTACTCAGAACACATTCACAAATTGGATATCACTCCTCATTCCTTTTAATTCTCCAAGAATATATCTGTTCTTCTTTCATGAAAATTACCACAGTGCTTTATAGTTATATCAAATATGTACTTTCCTAACATACTTCAGACTGAGCTACCTTGGGACACAGTCAGTGATCTCCATTATTGCAGGAATCCAATTGCATGCCAGAGAGTTTTAAAGATGGAGCACACAAGAATGACTTGACATTCACTAAGGTGAACTTTCAATAAGGTTTATGTGGAAGTCCTCTTAGAGTCAGGCCACCAACATGAACATGCCACATGTTTTCATCAGTTTTTGCATCACTGTGACCAAAAGACCTGACAAGAACAATTTAGAAAAGGAAAAGATTATTTTGGCTCACTGTTTCAGAGGTTGAATCCATGGCCAGCTAACTCCATAGCTCTTTTAGCCTAAAGTGAGGCAGAATACCATGGTGGAGGGATATGCAGAGGAAAACAGTTCAGAATGCAACAAACAGAAAGCAATAAGAGAGCTCTGCTCAACAGGGACACAATATATGCCCCAAAGCACACTCCCAGGGAACCCCTTCCTCTGTCTATGCCTTACCCGCCTACAGTTGCACCCAGTTAATCCATATTGGTGGATCAATCCACTTATTAGGTGATTGCTCTCATAATCTAGTCATTTCATCTCTGAAAATTCTTGCATTGTCTTACACAAGGAGGATACTTCATATCTAAACCATAACATGGTACAAAATGGACTGAGGAAAAAAACATCATATGTTGCTACATAATGGTGATGGAATAGAAAGAGGATACTGGCGATTATCATTTCAGGAATACTCCCAGCCCAGTTTTTCATTCAGACAGGATTCCCTGGGACTCCACACTCCCTTGGGGGTGTGGAATGCATTTAGAAGCTCTGTTAACTCTTTCTACATAATTAGTGCACTGAAGAAGTCAATTGCTCAATGATCTGTAAGGCAGTGTGCACCCTCCCTAAGGCTAGCATCTGTTATTGGGCAGGAAATATGGCAACTTGATGTGTTTACTAATTGGGTCAGTTAGTAACTTTGGTCTGTTTCCTCTTTTACAGAAATGCCAAGACAATAAATGATTTTCCTTGTTGAATCCTATTATGAAAATGTATTGATATCTTTCCACAATTTGTGCTTCAGTGATAATTCTTGACAATGCTAAATGTCTTTTAAGAGGTCACTGTCCCTTTAGATTGTATAGAGTAAAATAAAATCACTTCTCCAATGCAGCCCCGGCATATCTGCCCGATTACCTGAAAAATGTGAACTTAAATTCATTTTGCTAAAAATCTATAGATGGGTTTGATCCCCACCCCCACCCCCACCCCGCCTTTTTATTCCCCTGAAATAGTTCTATTCTTCCAGCAGGTCAGCATCAAAAAGCAATTTGGGTGTTGTATTATGCTTTGCTCTTTCCAAATATTCCTGCCCTTGCTTTAGAAAATTTTCTACTTCATGTCCCACATTCTGTGTTTTCAGTCTTTCTCTGAGGTTTCTGTGGTTTTAATGATCTCAGTGTATAAGTCTCAAGAAGAAGGCTCCCCTGTCCCATCTGTACTTCTCACAGCAAGGCATGTGGCTTCCTTGCTTTTGAGTTCTTTGGGTCCTTTCTGCTTCCATGCAAATAAACCCAGCACCTGATGGGAGCAGTTAAAGAGCCAGAAAAACAGGCTGGGGCTGTGCAATTGTCCTTGTGTGTGTTCCTCAATCCGGCTTGTCACTGAGAATTATGCTCTTACGGCCACGGCAGAGGGGGGCCTTTTAAGAGAGAAGTATCACGTCTCCTGTTCATTCTGCTTTTGCAAATCTAGAGCTACGCACAGCTCAGAAATGATAGTAAAACGAAATCTCAGTGCAGAAGATACATCACCTCTTTTTCTTTTCCCTTGGTGAAAAAGCTGTGTAGGGTTTTTCACAGCATTTCTTCTCATTGGTGAGGTTAATATTTTATTTGTGTCCACATCAAAAGCAGACTTTCTTTTTCTGGGATCATCATGTTAGGTTGGTAAATTCATTCACATAATCAATTTTGCTGAAAATTTCATAAACTCATCTACCCCTGGAATAGATTTGGAAATATGATTTATGAACAGCATCATCTTCCTCCCAGCTACCCTGGCTCCAATCTGTTGTCGACCTTGCCACTGCCTCTTCCCTCGCCATCTACTCCCTTAGGCAGCCACTTTCCAGTTCTGCTTTAAAATGTGTCTCAAGTCTATCATCTTTTCTTTGCGACTGTCAGTCACTTTTCATACAACTAGAGGACCATGACTTCTCGGCCAGGCTCCTTTCCTATAATCCATTCTCCACCCTTCCCACTCCCTGGCTGCTCTGTGCTGAAACCATTCTTCTTTTTATCTCCTTGCACCAAAATCATGAATGCATACTTTGACAGTAAAATTCCTCATCTTTTAATTTTGAAGGCTTTGAATAATTCCATATTTTCTGTGACCTAACCAACTGGACACTTGTCTCCAGAACTTTCTAACTGCAACGCCTTCCTTTTGCAGGACAAAGGTCCTACATCTCTGATTGT
Organism: Ictidomys tridecemlineatus; assembly: GCF_052094955.1. NCBI lineage: Eukaryota > Metazoa > Chordata > Mammalia > Rodentia > Sciuridae > Ictidomys > Ictidomys tridecemlineatus. Next base: position 118,185,335 of record NC_135479.1, on the reverse strand, counting down.
TGAATGTCTACCCATCCTTCAAAGTTGATCCAAAATATTATTTCTTTAAGAAAACTCCCTGATGTGCCCCTAACCTATTGAGTAACTGAATTTGTACGGAGATTTATAGCGACTCTTCCACCTGGATATCTTTCCTGGTCTTATAGTACACACATTTGACTATTTATAACCTGCCTTTAAATTAGATTTTAAGTACCTGAGTGCAGTACTTGCATGTCTATGTGTCACTAACCTGTACAGACTGGATTTGTAGTAAGAAGCCTGCCACATGGTAAATGTTAAAAAAAAAAAATGCATGTTGAATTCAATCAATATATATTCTATGAGTTAATCATGTTCTGAAAAATTATGCTTATTTGTCTAGTCATTAATACAAATCTACATAAATTATGAACCTGTCTGTTCCTCTTAGCAATCTGCATTTGGCTAACCGATTTTGCTTTCTTTCCCATTGACAGTTTGCAGTTTGCTGTCTATGTGTTTCTTTCTCCTCACTTTCTAGCATGTCCAGTCAAGGGTAGGTAGAGTCACAATTCCTTCCTCCATCTTGTTTCCACCTTTCACTGGTGTGCCTCTGTCCTATTCTGACATACCTCTCTCTCTCTCTCTCCCAAGTTCTTTTTTTTTTTTTAATGACTCAGTAAAATACATCCATATACATGATAGTATTTTCAGGCATTGACCACATAACCAGCTTATGGGTTATTTAAAAATTCTTTAGTATTCCAACCTGCCCTTCAATGGCTTTCTGGGGTCTTCTCCCTTTTTTCTCCTCTGCTTTTGAGACCTCTGCTTTTCTCTAGTTTAATTTTCTCTTACCCCAACTCAGTCACTGTGCTATCCTTCCTGCTCCAGTGAAGCCAGGTCAGAGAGGCGCATGAAAGGAATTAAGGGCAGCAGGTCAGAAGGATGGCAACAGGCAGTGAGACATCTTGGAGGCCTCTGAGGTTACATCCCTTCCTCAGCCCTCTCCAGCAACCAATCAGTCCCCAGCCCTACCATGCTTCCAAGAAACATCTCACTTTTCATTTTTTCCTTTGCATCCCACAACTATTTCCCTAGTGAGGCCCTCATTACATGCCCATGGTCAGCTTGTAACCAGTCTCTACAGAGGTTCCTTCTCCTTAGATTCTTTGCACGGAATCAGAGAAAACATTCTACAGTATGCATCTGATCACATCAAGCTGTACTTAAGTCCTTCAATGACCTACCTGTGCTTAGGGAAAAACGCGCCACATCCTCACATGCCAAGATCTGGATGCTGCCTGGAGCACCAGACTCATCTCTCACTGCACCTCTGATCACATCCTACTCTCTTCCTAGTGGAGCTCTCTTCCGCTCTTCCCAGGCATCCTCTTCCTCAGTGGATGGGCTGCTTCCCCTTGCCTTACAGTCCATTTCAATCATGATTACCACGACAACCTTTTCTCATCAGTTCTCAGCCAAGACAACTCTTGGCCATCCTCTCTGTTGGGCAACTAAACAAACTTCACTAATGCTTGTTACACTCAGTGGCTAAGAGCACAGTCAATGGAGCTGGCAGCCTGGCTTTGCATCCGAGGCTCTGTCCCTTCCTAGCCGTGGAAACTTAACCTACCTGTGCCTCACATCTCTTCTCCAAAAGGAGGTGATCCTCATTGTCACTATTTCATAGGTGTCTGATAAGAATGAAACAATACATAAAACCTTTAAAACTGTGGGACTTAACAGATACAGTTTGATCATAGAATGAGCAAATGCATTTTAAACAAGAAGAATGAGAGAAGAACAGATTTTGTTTGTTTGTTTGTTTCCTCCAAGTTACAATCTGTCTGTTTTCTATTGTTCCTCCTTAGATATCAAGGGAACCATAATGGTCATAGTGTTTTAGTTGAAAGTTTCAATGTAATGATTCAACAGGCACAGGGTAGGGTGTGTATTCCACCACCTCTCAGAATTATATAAGCACCTACTGTTGCTCATATAATTCAGGAGAAAATTCCCAAAAACCCAGGAAGCAGGTTTGGCTACATAATTTGAAGGGCCCGTTGTAAAATAAATACGCACAGGACCCTTTGTTCAAAACTGATTAATAGTTTCAAGGTGATGACAGTATACTGTTTAACCAAGTATGGAGCCATTCCAAGCTCAGGTATTGGTTTGTCTGCACGGCTCACTGGGCCATGAAGCCAGCCCTGCCAGAATTCTAACACCCTATTCTCTATCAGTTCCACATGTATTCTGAGACACTTATCTAGTTTATTTTATTGACAGATTTATCTCTTGCACCTATTATCTGGAGGTTTGAAGTCAATGATGTTCTCATCACAACTCTCCAACTGTAAGTGTCCAGAATTTGGTCTCTATTTATCAGAAAATCCACTAGTCTCTCCATTTATCTCAGAGATCCAAGCGGCGGCCCACTCTCTGCTGTGCCCCAAATCAACATTTGCTAGGCAATAACCATGTTTTAAAACTCTCCCTTTGTGCTAGGCATACAATAAAGTCTCAATCTCTGGTTCGCTCTATTTTATAAAGTAATTTGTGGCTTTCCCTAGAAAATCTTGTAGTCAATATCTAATAAAAGAACATCAGGACAACGTTAACACTGACACATCAACAAGGCAAAGATGGACTGAAAGAATGACCAGGAATGAGATCTCCAGCCCAGACCATCAGAGGGGCTATAACATGGCATATAGAAAGCCCCTTCAATCAATCCACCTAGCACAGCATTCAGATTCTGCCTTTTCCACAATCTCAATAAGAATGCCTCAGATGAAATAGTGGAGAGAAGTCCCGTCTCAGTGGTAGATGGTAGAACAATGAGAAAGTAAAGAAAATAATTAGAAGAGAAGATATATTTGTCAGGAGAGGGAAACTGGTATAGAGTAAGAGGAAAAGGAAATTAAAATAGAAGGTTGGAGAGGAAAATGAAGCTTCTGACCTGGAAAAGGAAATTCATTCTTAGTGCTTCTATTACACAAATGCATTGTTGGCATCCTGTATTAAAATATAAATTCAGCATGGAGGCAATAAGGCTGGCAGTAACATGCACAGGCAGAGAGCCAAGAGCCTCGGCTGTTGGCAGCCACTTGGCCTCAAGGGCCCCTGCGACAGCGTCCAGGTTATATCTGTCAGACAGCGAGCCATTGAACACTGTTATTTCTTAGTTAAGGACTCTGATGTTGGATTTGAAATTTTCTTCATTTTGGGGGCACTCTGCCATAAACAAATGGTGATTGCATAGCTGAAAGAAACAGCGTTGACTCTGTGTGGTGAGGAATGATAGCAGGTGCTGTGTTACTCAAATAAATGCAGGTTGTGGAAGATGAAGGCTCTTTCCAACAAAGTGCATTGCTTCTTAAGGCTGTTTGTGTTTTCAATGAGTATTTGTTGAATCCCTTGTGAGTGCTGGCGATTTATCAGTGAACAAGAGAAATGTTCTTGGGTAGACAGAGAGTAAACATCTAAGCAAATAAGTGAACATGATGATTTTATAGAAAGGTAAAAATATAATGAAGGAAATATGAAAAACTAACAGAAGGATGAGGGTGAAATTGCCTTCATTGGGTGGTCAGACAAGGCTATTTTCACAAGAAAGTACTTTGCCAAGACTATAAGCCAGACATGAAAAGAGGTAGGTATTGTATATTAAAGATGAATGGTTGGGCTGGGGATGTGGCTCAAGCAGTAGCGTGCTCGCCTGGCATGCGTGCGGCCCGGGTTCGATCCTCAGCACCACATACCAACAAAGATGTTGTGTCCGCCGAGAACTAAAAAATAAATAAATATTAAAAATTCTCTCTCTCTCTCTCTCTCTCTCTCTCTCTCTCTCTCTCTCTCTCTCTCTCTCCTCTCTCACTCTCTCTTTAAAAAAAAAAAAAAGATGAATGGTAAGTGCAAAGGTTCTGGTGTAAGAAAGAGTTTGGGCTATTCCAGTAATCCAAAGATTAGCAAAGATGGAATGTAGAGGGAAGAGGATATATATATGTATATATTAGGACAGGAGTCATCATGTGGAGTCTTGTAAGGCACGGTAAGTTTTATATCTATTCTAATAGCAACAGGGAATCCTTAAAGGAATTAAGAAAAGGATGATATGATTGATTTTGTTATAATGGCCCAGGCAACAAATAGGAAAAGCTGTAGGTTAGAGTAAGGAAATGGATAAAGAAGAAAGGATGTACCAATGGGGAAGACAGTATCTGCAGGTGTCCTGAGTAACAGGATAAGCAATGCCTTTGCCATCTCTCTGAGATGTTCCCTCACGAATGTCCTATAGAGTTTCCTGAGGAGTAACAGCCTCATTTGTTTAATGTCTATCTCTTTAGCAATCTCAGTTATTCAAAACATAACACTTAAAATGTCACCTCTGAGTAAAGTCTATAGACTTAAGCTATCATGGGATATTCACCATGGAGACTCTCATGTTGAGCCTACTTACTGCAAAGTTGACTTTTATCAAGTGTGTATGTGACATTTTCTAACTCATGGCAGATCAGATCTGCATCTCAGAAGTGGGCAAGTAGTGTTTCTAATGCTGGATAAAGTTAGAGCACTAAGAGGAAGCAATTGATATCTGGAGAGAAAGAAGTGTGTTGGGGGGAGATTCACACATATACATGCTTCTCAAAGAAATCCTGTGCTCAAAAATATTTCAAACTGGAGTTAACAGGAACATGGTCACACGGCATCTACTAGCCTTGAAGGCATGGAGACACCAGAGTATTCATCCATCAGTGCTCATGTTGGGGACAACCATCTATGTTAAAGACATTTCTAAATCAAAGACTCCTATGATGCCCCTCCACCCTGCCCTGCCTCCCTTCCTCGGGGGCTCTTACACATTGATTTTTGCTTTGTGTGTGTGTGTCTCCTCCAGCAGTGAGTGAGCTCTCCTGAGGGTAGCTCTTGAAAGCTTTTTGTCATCTCAGTATCTTTGGGGTCTGCCCAGGGCTTTGCACAAAAGGAGAGAAGAACCCTGAGTGGTAGCTGTTAATTTACCTCTGGAAGCAACAGCCTGTAATCAGTAATTCAGCAGCTGCTGCATCAGTAGCCAAAGCATTTCTGAGCTTTAAAGAAATTTATGAAGGTATGGTATAGGCTTTTCTAAATATAATAATAAAAAAAAAAACAGATGGATACAAAGTTTTAAACCACTGCTTCTTGGCAGAGCAACTAAGGTGGGCTCAGGCAACAAGACTGATATAATTATAGTTTTGGTTATGCCTGATGTGTTTTATTCTGATGTGCATATTTCGTGCTCCATACACATTTAAAGATTTAATTAAATGTTTTATTATAGGGAACACAGTGCCAAATATCAGCATCATTACAAGTTTTTTTTTTTTTTTTTAAACAGGAGCAGCTATTCTTCGGCTTTGAGGTTTTAATACATATTAAGCTCACCTTTACTTGATAATTGTGACAGGAACCTCAACCCAAACGTCTTGTTTCTTGTTACTGGCAGAGTGTCATGGAGCTGTATCCTCCCTGAGGACAAAGGACATGGCTGCCCAGCTGAGCTTCTAGTGAACAGGCAGGGTGCTCTGCCTGCAGGAAGCTCTCTGGCTGAGAGACAGAGGGGGAAACCCTAGGCTATGAAAGCTGCAGTAGTGCTGTCAGAACACAAGGCAGAGCAAAGCACAAGTGACACCCAAAAGAACAATAATCTATGAAGAAAGAAAAATCATGCTTGTGATTGTTCAAGATTCTACTTAATGACAACCTGAGGCCCCGGTAGGTAAACATCCCACAGGGTTTCATGTTTTCCTCTGAGAATGCTCTCTGCTAAACTGTACAGGCAGCCAAAGGTCTTCATAAAAGAAAAATGGGGGAAAATTATATACATAATATGATTATATAGATGATCATATATCTATACACACAGATATATATATATCATCCCTACTCTTTCAGAGTCACTTGTAATACAAAACATTGAACATGATCATTATAGAATAAAATCTATCCTCAAAATCCAAATTTACTTATATTTTAATTTTCACTGAAACAAAGTTTAATTCCCTACTAAAAAAAAAAAAAAAAAAGAGTAAAGCAACAGAATCCCCTTTGCCCTACTTTGCAAAAAAGGAGAAAAGGAATCCTTCTATTGTAAGTGGAGCCTCCATCTATATGTACACAGAGGAGTCGAGTTGTCCAGGTGGTGCCCGGTACATGGGGAATCTGGGCCATGTGATGGTGGGGAGGCTGGTAAGTGAAGAGAGGCACTCACCGGCTGCTTGGCTGCCTAGTTTAGAGTAGCCCAGACGCTTTAGGATCTGCTTGGATGGCAAATTAGCGTGCCACAGAAAGATACCGACTCTTCTTGATGGAAGTGTTGAGGGAGGCCTGACGGCTCACTGGAGGAACGATGGTGAGCTGAGGTAGACAGAAGGTGGGAACTTAGGAGCAAAGGACATCAGAGCTAGCGATGGGCATTACTGTTCCCAAGAGATGCCCCACAGGGACATAGCTGCTCCGAGGAGGCCTAGAGTCCAAATTAGCAAGCAAGCATACATATGTTGTTCTTATATTTCCTCAGCGCTCCCTCTTCCTTTCCCTGGAGCAACTGAATACTGCAATTTGGCAGAGTCACACTTTTGTCCCAGTGTCACCCCTTTGCTTTTCAGACTTATGCCCCTAATCCCTCCTCTTCCTTTTACTTCCTGTTTTAGTGAGATTCTTCAGCACTGTGACCAGAACACCCCAAAAGAACAATTTTAGAGGAGGAACAGTTCTTTGGCACTCAGGGATTCAGTCCACAGATGGGCTACTGGATTGCTCTGAGCCTGAGGTGAGACAGAACGTTCATCCATATCAATGTACTCATCCACTGATAAGGTTAAGGCTTTCATAACTCGATCGTTTCACCTCTGAAAATCCTCTCACTGTTTGCCACATGCAATTTGGGGGAAACTGGGTATCTAAACCGTAACACTTCCCACTTGGATGAACTGGGACAGAAGGTTCTAAAGAAGGAGTCCAGAAGGTTGTGGGGAGAACAGAACAGGAACTCACTCTCTGGTGAGAAGAAAAAAATAAATAAATGGAAGATGTCTGGGGCATCCTTCCAAGACTAGGAGAGGCTATTTCATTTCCCTTTGGGGGTAACTATTCAGATGAGCTTTGCCTCAAAGTAAAGGGAGGAAGAGTAAAGTGGAGTGTAGACCACTATAGCCATTGTCGCCTCATTGGATTTTCTACTTTTGAAAATTGTAATTACTGTAACAATGACTCCAGATCCTTTTCTATTTAGATTATTTTTTGTCATTGTTTAAATCTGATTTTTGCAACATTTCATAGGCGCTAATGAAAATTATTCATCATATTTCTCTAATGATCTTGTTACCTAGATACTGAATGAACAGGATTAGAATAAAGAAACAAGTAGCTCTTGGATTAGAAATTATTTTAAAAAGAACTTTGTCAAAATTACCTAATTTTGATAAATGAAACAGAATTGAAAATTAATGCTATGACAGTTTTACATTGATAAGATCTTAATTTTGACTGAAAACAACTTTGCATGTAAGCAACCATCCGGATAAAATGTTTAAAATTCAAAAAATGTAAAAAAAAATGTGAATCACTTTGTCTACACAAATTCAATTCTTGAGTATTTAAAAATATATTGGACTAATCTTATCTTGATGGAAAAGTACTTAGAAAGAAATTTTAAAATCTTGGAGAGCACAGAGAATCCATGTTTGTCAGAAGGAACGTTGTGGTGAAGATGGATATCACATAACATTTGATTTTGATTTGAACAGGAGCCTCAGCACACCAAACTTGGACAAGCTATCGAATCTTAATAAGCAATAATGTTTTAACCTTTAAAAATAGGCACAATGATTGCACAATTTTGAGATAGTTATGAAGCTACAGTAAAAAGCCAAAGTGTCCTTGGTGTCTTAAGAATATAAGCCCATTTTGATCCTCAGAACATGAAAATTCTGCTCTGTGTTCATGTTCTTGAATGTTTCCTCTGCTGCGAAAAAGATTTTTAGTTTGATAACATCCTGTTTATTCTCTGTTTTCCCTAAATTTGTGTGTTCTAGTCCATACAAATATTTTAGAATGTGCCCTTATTTGGAAATAGTGTTGTTGTGATGCATTACAAGAGGAGGCATTACAGAGTCAAGATGAATTGGGTTCTAATTCAATGTACCTGGTGTCTTTATTTTTTAAAAGGTGGGAGAGCAATAATTTGAACACAGACCTATGAATGCTACGTGAAGAGATAAAAAGAGAAGAGGAAATCAGAGTTAGACAGGCAGTCAGTATAGATAGGTAAATCGAGTCAGGTGATTCAAGGAGGCCAATTTTGAGTGAGTCTGGCAAGTTGGAGACTGTCTGCTGAAGGACTGAAGTGTTAATTCCTTCTGAGCCCTTCCTCCACCCTTATCCAGAACCCACCCCTGCTCTAACCTGTTGCTAAGGTAACCTGTCTCAGGAGTTGCCCTTCCCTACAGGGAATTAATGCATCCTGGGCTACACTATCCTGCCCTTCCCCCTTTAGCCCGCCTGTTTCCCACCTTTTGGCCATCCCAATGAGCATTCTGGGCCTAGTGACCTATGAAGGAGGGAGAAAGATAAGCAGAAGAAGGAAGGAGAACGAAGGAAGCCTGGAACATATTAAAAAGTGCAGAACGCCTGCTTCTTGGGATACCAGGATACCAGCTATGGCCCCCTTCTCCCTCCTGGGAGAAGTCTATGTTACCCTTTTTAAATAAATCCTGCTTAGATCAGAGAAAACATTCTGCATTTGTTTTTTGGGAATTGGCTAACTTAGCATTATCTTCTCTAACTCCATCCATTTACCTGCAAATGCCATGATTTTATTCTCTTTTATTACTGAGTAGTATTCCATTGTGTACATGTGCCACATTTTTTTTATCCATTCATCTACTGAAGGACATCTAGGTTGGTTGGGGTAGGAAGGGGGAGCATGGAAGGAATAGACGAACTCTAGATAGCATAGAGGGGTGGGAGGGAGAGGGAAGAGGCAGGGGTTTAGCAATAATGGTAGAATGTGATGGTCATCATTATCCACAGTACATGTATGAAGATATGAATTGGTGTGAATATAATTTGTATGAAACCAGAGATATGAAAAATTGTGCTCTATATGTGTAATATAAATTGTAATGCTTTCTGATGTCATTTATTTTTTAAAAAAATCAATAAAAAAATAATAAATCCTGCATTATATGCTTGCCTTGGCGTGCTTCTCTAATGTTCACACTTCAACATGTGAGGAAGCAGAACTTGTCACTGATAACCGGCGGTATCAAAGATAGCCATCTGTGAGTCAAGAAGGGAGACCTAAAATTATTTTTCTCCATATCCATTAGAAGGAAATAACTCTACTGACACCTTAATCTCAGATTGTAACTTTCAAAACTGAAAAGCAAAAAAATTCTGTTAAGCTATGCAGGTTATGGACTTTGTAATGGCAACCCAGCCAACCAACCCAGTGACAAATTAATATAGATGTTTTACAAATGCAATTAGAGTGAATTCATACTGAATGCGGGTAGTACCTAAATCTAAATGATTAACATCCTTATAAGAAGACCATGTGAATACACAAGACACAGGGACACACATAGAGAAGAAAGACATGCGACTATAGAAGCAGAAATTGGAATGGTGCAATTATAAGTGAAGAGGCACCAAGTTCTGCTGTCAATCATCAGAGGCTGCAAGAGGCAGGGAGATGATCCATCAGAGCCTCCAGAAGGAGTCAACCCCTCTTAACTCCTTTACAGATATCTCAGCTAAATAACTGGGAGAGAATAGTCTGTTGTTTTATGCCACACAGTTAGTTACGGCGACCCTGGGCAACTAGTGCAGGAAGTCTTCCATTATGTATCCTGTTCACTTATGAAGGGCTATGTGAAGATCAGCCTGGTCCAGGAAGACAAGCACCATAGGAGCTCAGTCATACTACGTGGTACCTCACAAAGCTGGCCTTAAGAAGTAAAGAGTAGAATGGTGGTTACAAGAGGATGCAGGACAAGGGAGATGGGGAGAGGTGGATCAATGGGCACTAAGTCATAGTTAGGGGCAAGAGGTTCTGGTGTGTTATTATTGAACAGAACTGTGACTATCTAGAAACAATTATGTATTAAATATTTCAAAAAGCTAGAAGAAAGTAATATGAATGTTTTAACCATAAAGAAATGACAGTGTTTGTGGAAACAGATAAGTATAACCTGATTTAAATATTGCATAATGTACACATCTATCAAACATTGCATTACTCCATGTGCAATTTTATCTCTTTATGTATCAGTTAAAAACAAATCAGCTTAGGAACCTACTTCCTCAATAAGACTCTAAAGCGCAAGTAGTAAAATAAAGAATCAATAAATGATGGTATCAGACTAAAAAGCTTTTTCACAGCAAAGGAAACAATCAAGAACATGAACAGAGAGCTTACAGAATGGGAGAAAATCTTGAACACCAGCACTTCAGACAGAAGAAGAAACACAAATGGTGAAAAAAATATATGAAAAAATGTTCAACATCTCCAGCAATTAGAGAAATATGAATCAAAACTATACTGATAGTCCATCTTACCCCTGTCGGAACAGCAAGTACCAAGAATATAAGCAAAAATAAATGTTGGTGAGGTTGTGGGAAAAAAGGTTCACTTATACATTGCTGGTGGGACTGCAAATGGGTGTAAGTACTCTGGAAAGCAGTATGGACAGTCCTCAGAAAACTTGGAAGGAACCATCATTTGACCCAGTTAATCACTCCTCAGTCTATACCGAAAGGACTTAAAATCAGAATACTACAGCCACTTCAATGTTTATAGCAGCTCAATTCACAATAGCCGAGCTATGGAACCAACCTAAGTGCCCTATAACAGATGAATGGATAAAGAAAATGTGATACACACACACACACACACACACACACACACAATGGAATATTATTCAGCCATAAAGAAGGATGAAATTATGACATTTTCCAGTAAATGGATGGAACTGGAGAATATCACGCTAAGTGAAATAAGCGAGTCCCCCCAAAACCAAAGACAAAATGTTCTTTCTGATATGTAGATACTAACCCACAACAAGGTAAGGGAAAATTAGAAGTTCATCAAACTACACAAAGGGGAATGAAGGGAATGTGGGGGGATGGGAACAGAAAAGACAATAGAATGAATTGAACATATCTTTCCTATGCACATATATGAATACACCACCAGTATAACTCCTCATCATGTACAACCATAATAATAGGATCCTAAGTGGAACTAGTTTTACTTATTTTATGTATGTGTAGTATTTCAAAATATACTCTACTGTCATGTAAAATATTTTTAAAATAAATATAAAGAAACAACAAAAAATAATTAAACAAAAAATAAGATTTATTGTTAGAAATCATGCTTCCACATCTAATCCAGAATTTAATAATGTCCTAACCCAGAAAGATTTTGTATGGTTGTTATCAGCAGAGTTTTTGAAGTTAGTCATGTCCAAAACTACTTCATAAGGTACCACCATCAAGGAAAAAGGTAAAATGTATTCATAGGAGAAATTTATAAAAGTCCATAAAATTATCAATAAACTCTTTTAGAAAGTACCATAGAAGTCAGTTAAAGCTAAGACTGAATCATAATTATTAAGCTTATAGTTTCTACAAACGATTTATTTTATAGTATAACTCTTTTTTCTGGTGGCATAAGTCTTAAATGTTTTCAATGTCAACCCTAGTTTCTATAAGAAGAAAGTATCTATTCTCTGGAAAAATTGAGTTGGACACCTATAATGCTCTTTTAATCATCTGATTCAAGAAACTCTCTCTGCCTGTCAATAAACAATGGAACAATTGATGTTGTTCTTGTAAAACTTTACAACCCTTTAGATCTACTTCCTTTCAGAGTTCCAACTTAAGTTGTTCAATGTGCAGAAAATTAAACCACATCTGTCCATAGCTACTTCAAATTCAAATTTGAAGTCAAATCTTTGTTTTCCCATTCATCTTCAAACCCCAAGTAAACCAGATTTTACAACTATTCAGTGTGGGGTGATTTTTCTACTAACAAGTTGGCCACTGATTTCTATATGATCTGCAATCCCAAATAAACAGGATTGGGGTTGTTTCTGTTGTTCTGTTTTTGTTTTATTTTAATTCCTCCATTCTAAAGTAATCCCCTAAAAATATATGTATAGTTAGTTGGCCAAAACATTATGAATATCTGAGCAAGATCTTTAACTTCTTTGGTCCTCCATCTCTCCATCTGTAAAGTGAGGATAAGAATCTCACAGGATTGTTATGATTTTAAATAAATTAATATGGCCAAATGCCTAGAATATAGTAAGAGCTCACCAATGTTAATGAATTCTAGCACCTTTCCCCTTAATATTATATATTAAAGAATATCAAAAGAAACAGATGAGAATAGAATCACACTATTACTTCTATCCATGTATTCATGTACTGTGCCTAGCAACATGTTAATCTAAAGTATGTGCCCATGTTCTTTTCAATCCCAAACCCCAATTTTGTGCTGAATCTCATCTTTATCATATATACAAGGATATTTTTCCAGAAGTTCTGCCATCTTTATCCTATATTTTCTTTTTTTTTATTCTATATTTTAATTTTTTCCTACTCCACACAAATATTTCTTTACTTCGTCCATCTTAACCTACAGAAAGGAAAACAAACTTTATTGTCTTCCTCCCTCATTTTTTCTTGCTCTCTTTTAGAACAAAACTCCTTAAACTAATTATTTCCGTGCAGCAGCTCCAAAGTGTCTTCCATGCTCTCTTAGGCCTACTCCAGTGCGTAAGACCACATCACGCCCCAGTTCAATTGCATAAAGTTGATCACCACATCTGCTCTCATTCATTTTCTTCACTTAACTTCCAGGCCAACAAAAACAACAAAAATCTAGGTCTACTTCCTGTTACAGTTTGAATCTTAAATGTGCCTCAAAGGACTCTATGCTAAAGGATGGGTTGCCGGCTGGTAGCAGGTGTTGGTGGAGGAAAGTCAGATGATTGGTGTATGCCACTAAAGGGAATACTGGGTCCCAGCTCCTTCCCTTCTTTCATTTCCAAGATACCATAAGGTGAACATGATGCACTCCTTTAGAACTGGCCCAAACTGGGCCAAACATGGCTGAAACCTCTGAAAATATGCATACACACACACACACACACACACACACACACACACACACACACACATACACATTTATTCCCATTCAACCTCATGACTTTAAAATCTTTACCTTCTCTGTCACAGCTACTTCAAATTTATATTTCCTGAACTTGGTAGCACAAAGTTGCTTCAGGACACTGGTTTCTTGACATCTACACTGGAGTGTCTAAATAGCATCTCAAATTTAACATGTCCAAAACTAAACTTACCACCTTTCCACTGAACTAGTTCATAAATCATTTTATATTCCTTTTCCATCCTAATTGATGGTAAATGTATTCTTCCACTTATTTAAAAAAAAAAAACTAGAATTCTTTCAGAGCCTGCATCAAGTTGATCAAGAAATATGATATCCAAAATATGTGGAGAATCTACCACTTTCATCATCACTAGTGTGGTTTGGGCCTGGACCATGATCAGATCTTGCTGGAATATAACCTTCTTCTCCTGTTTTCCCCATTTCTCCATGTTCTCCCATGACCTACTATCAATACACTGGCCAGTCTCTTTTTAAATCAGAACATTCTGAATCTTGTTCTCTTTCTCTCCCCATCCCTTTTCCAGATATGACAGATTCCTAATTGTTCTTTAAATGTGCAAGACAGAATGACACACTCATAGCCTTCCACTAGTTCTCAGTTTTGCTCTGTCCCCAGATATCTACCTCATTTCCTTCATTTCTTTCTCCAAAAAGGACTACCCTGACCACATTACTTAAAATTACATTCAGCCTCCACATAGGCATTCTCTTTCCTCCATACTCTGTTATTCTTCACCCTATAACACCTTTTCAATTTAGTTGTTTATTGTGTTTATTGGTTATAATCTGTCTTTACACACTAAAGGAAGACAGGGATTTTTTTTTTCCTCTTTTGTTCAGTGATTTATCTCTTAGGCCTAGAGTAATAATTAGTACAGAGTAAGCACTCAATAAATATTTGTTAAATGAATAAATAAATTAGTTAGAAATGTATGAGCCAGAAAGAAGAGCATTCTGGAATATAACCCCCTTTAAAAAACCAGAACACCTTGACAGTGATAGTAGTCATTTTTACACATATTTAATTAGGGAAAAAATCAGTCCCTGTGTTAAACAAACAACCAAATAACTCCTAAATTTGTGGGAAATATCCTGAGCAAGTTCAGTGTCACCTCAAATAAGGATGGTTAAGAGGTTAAAATACTCCTGAAAATCAAGAACAAAATGCTTAAGAAGTGCTGAATTACGCCACAGCCATCTATAAACATTCCAACTTTCTGAATAATAAAAATTGGGGTAAATGAAAGAGTGGGTTAAAGTCTCAAGACTATGGAAATGAAAAGTCTGTATTCATTTCAGAAGATATATGCAAATAATAGTCAAAGTGCTGCAGGAATACAAGGCTGCACAACTCTGAAGTATCCAGGAGCCAATCAATTTGTTTGTGATTCTCTGGGTTCCCTGTACCTCTTTCTCATGTTTACTGCCAAGTATTTGACCACCTTGCTTTTTGTCAGCAACTCTCACAAGACAGCAACCTGGAGAAACAAAGGGAAACTTAGACAGCTAAAGCTACTCCTTGGCCCAAAAGGACCATTTGGAGATTTTAGTCCAGAGAGTAATAAAAATGTCTGTATATTAAAAGCATTCACTAAAATGGGTACCATGCATGCTTTTGGAAAACAGTTGCTCAGCATGGCTTGGCCCAATTCAATTAAGGTGAACTTAGAGTCTGTCTAAAATACTGTCAACTGACAGAATAAAAAGAACTCTTGATGTATTTGAATGTGCAAAGGAAGAAAGGAAGAAAGAAGAGTGGAGAGATCCATGCTTCTGCAACAGGATTATCTACAGGAGTAAATTTAACATAATGGAACCTTTTCTAACATGGGCAAGATTAAGGTATAAGAATATACTTCTACTTTTAATAGCAGTAGAAACTGGGTGGAAAAAACCACTTCTCAGAACCTATTTACTTATTGGTAAAATGCATACTAATATACTTTTCTCACAAAGTTGTTGTAATGCTTAAATGGACAAATTATGCAAAATACCTAGTATATAAAGGCAAATATCTTCCCCATCTAAATTTGAGTTTCTATAATACTATCCGCCTGTTTGTGCAAGTGTTGATAGTCATCTTATTCTAAAAATTCATTCTACTTTTCAATTTTGCAAGGATAAAACCCTGAAGAAATATCGAGAGGGTAATTAACATATGGCTAAAACTATCATGGGAAATATAAAAAGACAGATTAAAATGTGCAACTGGGACCTGTTTTAGAATGAGAAGCAATCTATGGATAAAACTGTTTCTTTTCTTCAAATGCACAGGAAAATATTATAAAAACTCTATTTAAAAATTATAATATGGCATCTTGAATGAAGAAGAATATTTTCTTCCTTTTGTATAAATCAGAGTGCAGAAAATGCATGGCTCTTTGTAAAAATTACTTGAATGTAAGTTCCAGGGGAAGAGGATTCTTTTTGTTTGTCTCATTCATTGCTGACTCTCCTGAATACTACAAGGGTTATAATTGGCAATTAGGAAGTAGTTCTGAATGAATTCAGATGCACACACTATAGTGTACTTGGCACAGGAATAGGGGTCCATCTGCCTCTTGCAAATGACTGTACATACTTTACAAAAAGAAAGGTAAATAATAACAAGCCAGAATTATTGACATCAAGAAAAAGGGCAGCACAACTACTCTCACAGTTCTTGAACCACCATTTATAAACATCTGGAATTCTGCTGAGGAACTAATAATCCATATATGGTATATATTAGCATATGCATAAATGGATATGAAATGACTAATAATTTCTTGAAACAGGAAAATAATGATTTCTGGAAGTGACCAAAATAGATACTTCATTGTAGAGAAGAAAGAATAAAGATTTGGGCAGAAAAACTTTCTGCTACTCTAAAGCCAACTCTGAAGTTGGTTATTATGTATTTTAAAAATGCTGTTTGTATGGAAAAAACATATTTAAATTCTTTGTTTTTCCTATTTGGATAATATACAAAGAGCAAATAAGTGACCAGAACCTATTTAAAGTAAAAGGATATATTAAATTCTAAGCAAAATAATTAAAAAATGTTCAAGTAATAATATATAAAAACACAATAGTTTTGGACTGTAAACCATAAAGAGTCAAGCAGGCATCTATAGATATTGTCCTCAGTCCAATTCTAAATTGGTTCAAAGTCTGCCAAGATAAATAATATAGCCTACACACCTCTTTGCCAACTGTCTTATAAAGCAGATGGAACCAAAAATCCAAAGAACAGTGAAAAATTAAGTTTTAAGAAATCCTTTTCTCTCTGAAGTTGTATGAGAGGAAAGGTCACTTTCTAACTTACTAGCTTAACTTTTGATGCCCTTATCTTTTTCTTGATCATACATATTTTTGTGTATTATGCTCTATTTATGCATTCTTCAATTGCATCTTTATTTATGACTTTGTGAATCAACATCTTTGTGATAGGAGGTGAAAGTCACTTAGCTAATTACACATACCTGATAAGCTGCATAATAATAACTACTGCAGTATTGTACATTAGTCGGAGGCATGTAAATTACTGCAGTTATTTTCATTGGGGGAAAAACAAAAGACTTGTTTTTAGTTGTTTAAAACACCCCTGTTGCCTTCATTTCCACCTTCATAAGTGTACTGTGCTTTTAATCATAATCAAAATTATGGCATCATTTTTAAAAAATGGAAGTTAAATTCCATTCTACCAGTAGTACCAAAGAAACAAGAACAAGAACAAGACAAATGTCGATTTAAGGCAAATACTTCTGATCCCCGTTGAGAATTTTGTTATTTGAAGTGTCTTTCACATAATGCAATCCCAGGAAAACAGAACAGTTTAGACCCTCCCTGCCCCACAAGAATACAGTAATGAAATCTGACTTGGTCCAGCCCGGAGTTTGGAAGTGCATACAGGGAGAGAGAGAATGTGCAGCACTAGAATATTAATATGACTTCTGTATGAAGATTGGAAATTCTACAAAGTTATGAATAAGGTCAAAATAGCACTTAGGTGATTTACTGTCATAGAAAATCTTCCTCTCCCTATGAGTGATTTAGAGAATGTTATATAAAAACAGAGTGTGGACCAGCTACATTCAGATGCAAGCTTGCAGCTGTCAGAGTCTACATTTGCTCAATCTGGCTAGAGGATGATTTGAAGGTTGATTTGATTGTAGCTTCTGAATCATGTTCTTCTCTATGTTTTAAATTGTTTAACATAAATATAAAAATGTTAAAGTAATTTGAAGACAGTCAATATTAAATATAAAAATCCCGTTCTCTTTTGGAATTTTAACTGCAAATGAAAAGGCTCTTGGAAAAAAATATTACTTAATAATGCCAATTGCCCACAATTATGGCAAATTTACCCCGATGAGGAGAAAGTTCATAGGATGTTAGAAAGGAGCTAAGAATAAACAATAAATAAATAAAACTCGGTACTGAACTGATGCATTTGAGGAGGAACACAGATCTGAATCTCTTTAGAAAGAATTCAGAGGTCAAAACTGATCAGGTAGTGGGGAGCACTGTGTGTGTTCCTTGCAGGCAACACAATACCCTGAGTATCTCCTTCCCCATAAGCAAACTCAAAGCAGAGATTGAATTCTTGCCGATGCTACCAGCACTACAACATAAGGCATCATCAATGAGCTATGCCAATGTTATTTACTCGGCTGGAGCTATCCTCAACCATCTTCCTATTCCCTGCCGCACTTCATCAAATTCCAAATATCACCTAATCATTCACTTCCCAGCATCAGCAGATCATCCTTACAGAAGAGAGTGTCTCATTCTTCTTTGGTAAGCTTTTTACCCATTTTTTAATTTTCACTTTTATACATACCTCCTTTTCTACATATTTTCTTGCCGGGTTTTCTGGCACATTCCTTGGATATTCTTTTTACTGAAAAATGAATAGAAGACTAGAAAATAACATGGCGCTCCATCACAGACCGCCGGAACATGCAACACCACTATCTATCTTAATACGCTCCTGCATTTACTGAGTGCGAAAGTTCCCCAATTTGTTGAGCCTGCACATGCAATGAGGAAATGTTGATGCATCTTCTCAGAAGTCATTTGGTAGGAAATGGAAATTAGGAGCCCATTTCTACCTAAATATACGTGCTGTGGAGGTAAGAAAATGAGTAGGCACAGGAAAAAAAAAATAACAGATATACTGACACACATAGACAGAAAGAGCGGCATGCAAGCATGTAAAATATGTCTACATGCCGACAGGAAAAGCCATGCATACTACCAGTACACATCAAGTAATATTGTTAGAATAGAAAAAAATATATATCTCTATGTATATAAATCTCCCTGTTTTTCCTGCAAAAACTCACCATCCTCAGTTGGGACATATATGTTTAAATAAAGGCAGTCTTCACTCTGGTCTTGTACATATGAAGAAACCACATCCAAGTTATTGGTAAACCACACAGGAAGCATGACTTCTGGCAACCTGCCATCAATGATATTCTGGGGACACACAGGAGCAAACTGAGTGGCATTCCTGACATCTGACCAGGGAGATGGTGGTTCTGGAGGCTGAAAACGATGTTCTCCTGTTGGTGGAGCTGCATACGGAACTCCAAGAAACTGAATAACAGGCCCCAAAATTTCATTATTGAGTTCTTTCTTAATCCCTCTTATCTTGCCAAAGTTGGTTGTCACCAGTGGGTCCACATCATCCAATTTTTGTGAGAGCACATGGGCAGCCTGAATTAAACATCCCAACATACAGAGAGTCAACGAGGCGCCCAATCCCCTGTGTACCAAGCATGCCATCACTGCTTTCCAAACGTAATCTGGCCACATGCATCTGGGCTGTGCCATGATCCCACATTAGTTGTCTAGCTGTCTGGTTACAGTGAGGCAAATGTATTTATATCCACTCGAGACGGACTGTATAATGGTAGAATATGCCTTCAATTCCTCAAAAGTGAGCTGGTCGGGAAAAGTTCAGAACACTCTTCATGCAGCAAGTATCTCCCATTGATTTCACATGTATTGAGGCAGCATCTTCAATCATCTCTATTTATCAGACCATATCCTATTGACCATTCTGTTTTCCATAGTAGCAATTTGGTGAGGGTGGCCATTGACTGTAGATTTCCCTCTTATAAATCAAATCCAGTTAGCTGCAGGTCTATATCCTAGAGAAAATGAGAATAAATCATTAGTATGAACAAGCTGAAATAGACAGAGTGATAACTAGATGTTGTATAAGCTATAGAAATACATTAATAGTGGCTAGAGTCAGGTAAGTTAAATACTACCATGGGAAAATTATGGTTTGATGTGAGATGACAAGTGAAATAACTGATTATTAGATTATTGAGAGCTTGCCTGCTGACTTTATACACACCGAAATGGAAGTAGGTCTTGTCAAAATATATGGTTTTAGAAGCATTTCACAGTGAAGTATTTTTAAAATACTGAAGGTTAGGTGTGAAATTTCCCCTTTATTGATAATACAATCACTTCAAGTGACTACAAAATTAATCAACAAACATGTTTAAAATTAGAATCCAATAGCAAAAAAAAAACATTTTTAAAAAGTTGGTAGCATATAAATGGAACATAAACTCCCTAAGAATGATTGTACGTATTGAAATACAAGCAAAACAAACTAAAGGTGCTTCCCAATCACCATGCTTAGACAAAAAAAAAAAAAAAAAAAAAAAAGGTGATGTCCAAACAGGAAAACAAACGTGAGTTCAGCTATGATTTTAAGTACAGCTACCTCCTAAGGTCAAGTTAATTGCTCTCTTTCAGAAGTCTGCATAAAATATTGATCATTGAGCCTCTACCGTTTATATAGACTCAAGAATTCAGAAGAGAATATGTCACTGGACACAATTCAAAGAAGGGAGAAAAAGTTAGCATCATTTTTTTTTTATTATTTTGGCAGACCAAAGTTTCGCCAGCTATCTATATATATTAGGTAACAATAAATTTACAATGTGTAAATGAATTTCTGAGTCAAAGTCAATATGTTTTAAATTACAAATTTTGTTCTTACCATTTGCTAGAAATCAAAGGAAGAATATTTTAAAAAGTGTTGTAATTCAAAAGAACAATCGTGCTTAATCATGGTATCTTGCATATTAACACTAATCAAACACCTAACACTGTTTACCCAGTTCAACTTAAAATGCATCAGAATAAGCTATGACATTCCGTGAATGCAATTCACAGGATAGCATGCAGCTCAGAAAATTTGTCTTTTCTTGTTCAAGCAACCCCTTAGAGTGCTTACTTTGAAAATAATAGTGTTGATTCGTATTAGAGGTGGTTCCATCCTGTCATATTATGGGAAGATTCCTGAAGAACTGCTGGTTTAGCAGTGAGACTACCCTGACTTTGTGTTATTTAAAAGAAGATTGTAATAACTATATAGGGCATCAGGAGATTTGGTTCTGTCCTGGTGTTCCTTTAGCTTTGAACGATCCATCACAGAAGGCATAAGAAGATAAATGTCTTTTTTCGAGAATACTTCAGTCTGTGTCAATTCTCATACTTTGGCTGTGAAAGCACATTACCATACAAAGACAGGCTTAGACCCATACTTCTTATGTCCCAGAACAATGGCATTCATGGAAGAGTTAGCTACATAAACCTATTTCCATAAGGAGTATACTATGTTTACTCTTGTTCAGGGTTTTTTTATGGGGGTGGGCACAGCACAACTGAGTCTTTCCTATTTACCTTTTGGTGTTTAAGAATAACCATATTAACAAATAAGATAGAGAACCTGCAGTGAAGCCTTGAAAGTCTCCATCAACCATCTTTTATTTAGCCTGATTTCCAAGTACAGCGATTTCCAAAAGTTCTTGACATAATTGGCATCTCATTACTTTGTCAATAACTATGATAAATACTCATAGTTATTGACAAAGTAACACACCATTTCCAAATACTCACAAATCCTGAACTGTGTTTAAAAAAAAAAAAAAAGAAGCTCTTGTTTCTCACTAGTATAAGATCTTAACACAAATTAAGGAGGATTGGCATGGCATGGTGAGTTTTCAAATTGTTGACTCTGGCTTCAGAGGTTACCAAAATATCCTATTTTACATGCATATATATAGAGAGAACTATAGTTTTTGCCCCAAAAGTTTTTCTAGAAATCATTATTTGATTCTAAAGTATTTAAAATTGAATTACAAAAATGTTTATTTATGTATATTCAAAATATAGAGGTTAGTAAATATTCTGATAATATTATAGAAACAGGAAATGTTAAATTATCTACCCTATTCTTCCAAGTCTAATGCAGAAATATGGCCTGCTCTGCCTGGCACCGTAGTGCATGCCTATAATACCCAAGGACTCAGGAGGCTGAGGCAGGAGGATCACAAGTTCAAGACCAACCTGAGCAACTTATTGATTTGCCTCAAAATAAAAAATAAAATGGGCTGGAATGTAGCTCAATAATACACATACCTGGGTTCAATTACCAGTACCAGGAAGAAAAAGAAAAGGCCTCTTTAAATTACTGAAATATTAAAACATTACATGCCTACATATAAAGACTGTCCAGTTTGCTGACAGTTTCTCTTTTTTTTCCTATTTATTGGTGTTTCCTAAGTATATTCCACATTCTTAGCTTTCATGCATTCACATTTAATTTATAACAATCCTATGAAATGGGTTCAACTGTTATCCCCTTTTTACTCATGAAGAAATGAAACTCAAATGTTAAATGCCAAGGTCTCTCAACCAGGCAAGAACAGATCCAGGAGCCAATTACTATCTGATTTAATAGCCATTTCCTTGATCATTTTATGATTTGGTCTCTCAATTTACAATTATCACTTAAAAAATTTGATTCTAGATACTAACCTATCTAAAAAGCTTACAAATAATGTTTATTTATGTACATTCGGAATGTAGAGTTTAGTGAATACTCAAGTAATATTATAGAAACATGGAATTTTAAATGTTCTACCTTATTCTTAATGGGAGTGTCAATTTGATTGTGCTATTTTTTACCTTGTTTTACTCTAGATCTAATACAATCATATATGTGATTATACAAGATCATGTTAAAAATAATCTATATAATGATTTGGTTGCTTTTAGTATTTTAAAAAACCCTCAAGACCCAAATTCATGACAACCTAAATATCATTACTATATACTTTTAAATGAAATATTAAATATTTTCGAATTGGAATTCTATTATCACTGAAAATAAAGGATTGAGACCTAAAATATCAGCATAGATAAATTTCAAAATTCTAGAACAAAATGAATGTAAGATTAGATTTAGTAAAATATTATTTAAATAAAGCTTAAGGTGTACAAAATAATACTATTTATTATTCACAGATACATAAATACATAATAATAAGAGAGTTACCATCCCCAGGTAAGTGAGGAAAAGAATGACATTAATTCTTACAATTAATTAGTTAATTGACATATAAGATGAATAGCCCGTGGTGAGGCTTTGAAAGGCCTACAATGAGCTACAGAAATTTTACAAAATCTTAATTTTTGATAGTGTTGGTGATATATACAACACACACACTCACTCACTTGTATTGTAATTATTTTTTTTCTATATTTTAAATATTTTTAAATACATAAAAACAATGGGATCAGAAAACTGTGGCTCACCCAGCCAGGCAATTCTCATATTACCAGTGGATTGGCCTATCAAGCCACATAGGACCAACCTCCTCTGACTTCACAGTGAGCAGAAATACTAGCTCATATGTTCTTCATTATTTCTGCCCTTGAGGTAAAGAATGCATGGTCCTATTAAGATGATAAAATAAATGATAAATAATATTTGAAAGATCATCATAAATTGCAATATACTGACTGACTTACATTAGCTCGTTAAAATAGCTAATCCCTCAATTAGTTTGTTTCTTGGTGACCTGGATAAAAAGTAGAGAGAACCATCTAGAACATTAGATAATTGCAGTGAGTAACCACATTCATCCAATCTTTCATTCACTCAATGAAGTATTTATTAGGAGTTTACAATATGCAAGTTTTTGTGCTAAATGTATGGAGAATTTAAAGACAAATATAATCTCTTCATTGCTCCCAGGTAGCTTGTAATATTATAAAGGAATAAGTCCCATGAAATAATGGCCCTAATGCAAGATGGAAAGTGACATGTGTTGAATAAATACATGATGAAGGGGGGAAAGCAAGACCCAGCAGGAAGTCTTTAACTTATAACTTTCTGTAGACTCATATGTCTTTTAAAAAAATATTATCTACTTATTCTCTGCTTTATTTTCAATATTTTTTATCTGTTTGATTTTTGAATCCAGCATTTCCTTACTGAATTTTCAAGGATTTTGCATATGTCTGTGTTTTTATATATTTATATTTATTGTAAAATCTATGGAAAAATGTTATACATAGCATAAGCATGGTTAAATCTCAGTTGGTTCGGATTGAACAAGGTTCATCACCAGAGACACCTGAACTTCATGGTGACTCTCAACCAGTTCTTTGCAATATATAGTTGATCCTTTTTACTCATAGTGGATATGTTTTAAAAAGTCATCATGAACAATGAATTAGGGAATTATTGCTCCTTGGGGACAGCTATATGTATGTGTGTGTGTATGTGTTTAAATTAACATATGTATGTACATATCTCACCGAGATTTTAAATTATAACCTTAAATGTTTAAAGCAACTCATCCCAATAGACTTCATCTTCTTTATTTTACAAAAGAAAAACCAAGGTTCAGAAGTGCTAAGTACCTGAGGTCACCCCACTATCAGGTGTGAGCGTTGGCATTGAAATCCCCTCCAACTGGCCCCAGAACATAGTTCCTTGCCCTGCACTGTGTTGCCCCTCTACCATTGCCTTCCTCCATTTGTGGACCTGAAAGAAGCATGCATAGCATGGCCTTGTTTGACCTCACTGGAAATGGACTCATAGGGCAACTCAAAGATTTTGCTGCTTTGTCATTTCTATGGAATGACAGAGAAAATGGTGTGAGTTTTGATTTTTAGTTTTCCAAATAAATTGTATTGCATAGGCAAATGTGCAAATACAGAAATCAGAAATAATGAGGATCAACTGTAATAACTAAAGAAAAATAATGTTTTATACCTATGGGTCTATGAGTTCTTTTGAGGTCAGATGACACTTACCCTTGACAATAGGGCTATGTAGCAACAGTTGGATTTGGTAATGGTAGTTTAACAGATAATTCAATTTAGTAATAAATATTTTAGTGGAGAGTCATGGTTTTCAATGGTCAAATCTGACCATACAATGTGAATGTGCCTATGTGACCAGCTCCCTGTGTTCACTTGAGCACTGAAGATTCTGGTTTCCTATATCAAGATGTTTTGAATGAACCCTGGTAGTGTTTCAAGACCTGGAGACAAAGGATCTCCTGTGGGACCCAGTAATGGAAGAACAAAGAAATTTGAGTCTGAAATTTTCTATTTAGTGTATATCCTTTTCTTGTTGTTTTTGTACTGCATTCTAAACTGTTTGAGTCCTTTGATCAATTGAGCACTTGGAGTAACATATAAAACTAGTTCACATATTAAATATTTAAAAATGGGATGATTAAACACATAAATGTAATTTTTAAAACATGTTTGGTATCAAAAGGAGAGATGGGTTCTTCCACCTGCTGGATGAGGAATGAGTCCATGAACTGGAGGAATTTAAGATGAGCTTCAAAGACTGAATATTATGGGGACATGTGCTGGTGTCCCAGTGGACATGTTTTAAAAAGTCATTATGAATACTAAATTAGGGAATTATTGCTCCTGGGCAAAGCCATATGATGTGTGTGTGTGTGTACTAACATATATACGTACATATCTCATACAGATTTTAGATTATAATCTTAAATGTTTAAAGTAAGGAAATGTTGGGTTCAACAATAAAACAGAAGGGATCCCAAGAAGAGGGCAGATGTAGTTGAAAGAATGTGCAGTGAATACTGTGGTGTTCCCACTCTTTGGAGGCAGCTCACATCCCAATGATTGGTCCCTGGTCCCTATGCAAAGGTCTGGCCTTCTCTCCTCAATGAAAAACAAGGGCCATTCCTGCCCCAACGCTCCCTATGGGAATGGGCAGAGGTAGAGTTGATGGAAATTCCCTCACTCCCTGCTGCTATTACCAATGGCACATCCTAATAAGCTTCTTGAAGACAATCCTTTTTCTCAAACGTTTATTTTTTTTCCCCCCTGGGAAACCTGACAAATGATAGAAAAGAAAGAAAATGTGTTGTTGGAGGAGAGTGTGATCTAGTTTGGCCAGAACACAGAGTAAATGAGGATGAGCATTGGATGAGGCTGGAAAGGCAGGCTGGAGCCAAATCAAGCAAGCCCTTCATTAAGAGGCTAAAGTGTTTGGATTTTATTCACTGAGTGATGAAAAGCCATTAAATATTTCCAGCAGGGGAAGAATATTATCAAATTTATTCACAGGAAAATTAAACTGGCAGGATTGTAGAAAAGGGATCTCCACAGCAGTGTGTCTCTACTCCACCCCAAGATGATTCTGATGAGATGAGGGATGGAAATATTTGAACTTCTATTTACCATTCTTTGTTACATAAAATGAAATAAGAAGGAAATTAAGCATTGTGAATACAAGTGTTTGATTTAATACCAGCATGTTCTCATGGTTAGGTGATGCAGGACACTTGAGGTGTCCTTTGCAAGGTGGTCTGTCCTTGTCATCAGTGGCCCTTAATGGTCGGTATTTCATCCCAGAGTATAGTGGTGTGTTGGAGTTGAGACCATTGGACAAACAGAATTATACAATTTTTATAAAGCTGTGATAAGAGTGTCCTCACGAAGTGGGCTAGTGGATTGTTTTTCCCATGAAATCAATGTAAATTAAAGGAAATACTAGTAAGTATTATCAACAAGCCAAGAATAAGAGTAGAAATAAAACTTTTGCCTATTTTCACTAAAAGCTCTTCCTCACCTACATCCCAAGATTAAGAACAATGAAAATGTAATCAGATATAACAACAAATTAAGGGAAAAAAATGGAAAACATCAAGAAGATAACTTGAAATATGGATTTGTCCATTTCATTGGTGTGAACTGTGTTCCAGGAATCTCTGTGCCTTGAGATGTTAGTCAAAGATGCAATTAGGGTATACAGATTTAAAAGACGTGTAAAAATACTGACTTGAAACTTCTTTTTTTAAAAAAATTTTCTTATTAATTTTTTATATATGACAGAGGAATACATTACTATTCATATTACACATATAGAGCACAATTTTTCATGTCTCTGGTTGTATACAAAGTATATTCACACCATTCTTGTCTTCATATACGTACTTTGGATAATGATGTCCAACACATTCCACCATCATTTCTAACCTCCCGCACCCTCCCTTCCCCTCCAACCCCTCTGTCCTATCTAGAGTTCATCTAGTCCTCCCACTCTCTCCTTCCTTACCCTACTAAGAATCAGTGTCCTTCTAACAGAGAAAACATTTGGCATTTAATTTTTTGGGATTGGCTAACTTCACTTAGCATTATCTTCTCCAATGCCATCCATTTACCTGTATGAGTTTATTCTCTTTTATTGCTGAGTAATATTCCATTGTGTATATATGGCACATTTTTTTTTTATCCATTCATCTACTGAAGGGCATCTAGGTTGGTTTCACAGTTTCGCTATTGTGAATTGTGCTGCTATAAACATTGATGTGGCTGTGTCTCTGTAATATGCTGTTTTTAAGTCCTTTGAGTATAGACTGAGGAGAGAGATAGCTGGGTCAAATGGTGGTTCCATTCCCAGTTTTCTAAGGAATTAAATCTCTATTTCTTACCATGCACAAAACTCAACTCAAAGTACATCAAGGACCTAGAAATTAAATCAGAGACCTCACATCTAACAGAAGAAAAAGTAGGCCCTAATCTTCATCACGTCGCATTAGGCCCCAACTTCCTTAATAAGACTCCTATAGCATAAGAATTAAAATCAAGAATCAATAAATGGGAAGGATTCAAACTAAAAAGTTTCTTCTCAGCAAAAGAAACAATCTGTGAGGTGAATAGAGAGCCTACATCTTGGGAGCAAAGTTTTACCCTCACATATCAGATAAAGTAGTAATCTCTAGGGTACAAAAAGAACTCAAAAAGCTAAACACCAGGGGCTGGGGTTGTAGTTCAGTGGTACAGTGCTTGCATCGCAAGTGTGAGACACTGGGTTCTATCCTCAGCACCAATAAAAATATAGATAGGGAAGAGAGGTAGGAGGGAAAGGGAGGGAGAATGGGAATTGCATGGAAGAAGGAAGGAGAGCCCCTTCATTATACAGAATACAGATATGACGATGTGCGGGAAAAAAAGAAAAAGAAAAAGAAGTGGGTCATGTTAGATTGGGTAGAGAGAAGTGATGGGAGGGGAGAGGAGAGGAAGGGGGAATGGAAGGACAGTAGAATAAAATAGACATTATTATTGCTGTGGGTATATACATGACTGCATAACCAATGTGATTCTGCAATCTGTACACTCAGAAAAATGAGAAATTATACACCATCTGATTCAAATGAATGATATGTCAAGGTCATTGTACTGTCATGTGTAACTAATTAAAACAAACAAAAAGAAAAAAAGATGATACTCAAATAAATGGACAACCTATATTTAAAAAATAAAGATATATATATATATATATAAACACCAAAAACCCAAATAACCCAATCAATAAATGGGCCAAGGATCTGAACAGATACTTCTCAGTAGAGGATATACAATCAATCAACAAATATATGAAACTTTCTTTTTAACGTCCGTTTTTGTGTGTTTTACAGTTTGGTGATACAGATATTTATGAAGACCTATATTTGTTGATTTTATATGTTTTAGGATTTATTAACAAAAAATACAGATCGTATGATCACAAACGTATGAGGACCATGCACTTTGTTAATGGATTCTGGGGGGGAAAACAATTTTACTCTCAGGTTCAGTTTGAAATATCAGCTAGGTGCACTCACAGCTTCCTGAAATGACAATGATGACAACTAATATTAGAAATCACCAACTACTTGCCAAGTCCTGTCCAAAACACTTGACATACTTCATGTCATTTGGTTTTTTTCAAGAGTTGATAAGGTAAGTATGCTTATTTGAGATGAGAAAAACAAGGCTTTAGGTGCCTAGATAACATTCACATGTCTGCAAATCCAAGAAAAGCAGATTTCAAAATCAAATCCAGGACCTCCTAACTCCAGAGCACAAGCCCTGAACTGTTTTGGTACAGGATCTTTTGTTTTGCTTCCCATTGAGATCAATTCAATGAAGCCATATGCTCATCCAGGCTGAGGATTTGAGGAGAGTGGAACAGACAGAACATCAACAGGAGGGAATAAAAAAGGCTGCTGATCAGCTTTCTGGGGTTAATTAATAGGTATAATTTGCAGTAGCTCTGAACAGTGTGACATTAAAACTTTTTCCAACAACACTCTATAGCTTGAGGCAGACAGTAAGTGATAGAAACCAGGATTGGGGCAAAGGAAGTCAAGAATGATAGAATTCCAATGGGCAATGTTTCCAAGAAAATTTCAGTGTTGAGTAGATTATCTGATGGTGGAGGCAAGAAATTCCTGAAGGATAAAATACATCCTGCCATAAATATCTCTATCACCAGAAGGAAAAAATATCAGTTAGGAATAACGGTATACTCTCAGATGGGACTATCAAAGTTCAAGACTTTGGTTTTGTAGAAGTTTGAGAGATGCTATGGATAATGTAGTGTCATATGAGCATGTACCTACTGAAAACTGATGGGGTGACAAGTATATTCTTACATGGCCATCATTTAGTAATAACTGGACCAATGGCAAACACCCAGGGAGCATGTGCTGAGGCTGAACATGAAACTAATTCTATTATCTCATTTAATTTTGTTCTAAATACCATGAAGTAGAGATCATTAGCATCTCCTTGTAACAGATAATTAAATCCAAGACAGAAACACAAAGCTACTGAAACATTCTTCAACAAAAGAAAAGCACAGTTTATGGATGAGGCAATTTCCCACAAATAGAAGGAGATATGGTGGATGAATTATCTTTAGAAAGGCCCTAAAGATAAACCTTGCCTCTGTCTCAGTTTCGCCCAGAGCTGCCTTCCAGGAGAAAGGGTGAGCAAGCCTCAGTAATTTCCCAAAGATATATATATCCCATTCTCAATTTCTCTGCAGAAAACATAAGTGGTTCTATTTGTTCCCTTTCCCCTTGGGCTACTTCTACTCTAAATGTACCTCTCCTGTGATGTAAGAAAAAAAAAAAAACAGAGAAAATCCAAATGTTATGGGGGAAAAGGCAAACTAAAACTTGACAGTAGCAGGAGAAACGAGTTTGCCAACAAAATATTTTAAACAGTAACAAAGAACACCCAAAAGTACATTGTAGAGTTCATTCCTGGTAACCAACTCTTTGTGAATAAAGAATATAGACAAACCAGACACTATTACCCTATGTACCTATAGGCTTACACAACGCGTGTGGTTCAACAGCATGTCCAACCAGAGGAACGAAAAGTTATACTCTATTTGTGTTTGATGTGTCAAAATGTATTCTACTATCTTGTATAACTAATTAGAACAACAACAGCAACAACAAAGAATATAAACAGATGGCCGGGGCAGCGCAGGGAGCAGTGCTTAGTGAATGGGGCTCAACTTGCTCACTAGATCCTCCTTTGGAGAATACTCTCCCCAACAGTTCTTGCCTGGAAGGACCCCAGCTGGCAACCCTCATGGCCTGCCTCAAAGGTCAGTACTTTCCTCCCTGATCTTTCCAGACATAAAAATGCTCCCTTCCCTCAACCTTCCTAGCATCTATAATCATTGTCGTGCCTGAACCCACAGTGCTTTTTATCCCAGCAACTGATAATCTCAGCTTCCACCTGCAGTCTCACAATGGCAGGTTTATAGTGCCAGGCATTGGAGAGGCATCGTGAACAAGATAAGGAGTGGTGCTGGTTCTTATGGGGGCTAAAATCCAAAAGGCATGCAAATGTTATGTAAATTACTTGCACACATAACTGTTCAATTACAAATGCGGTATTGAGAAAGATAAGTCAGGTTGTTCTAAGGGTAGATTTAAGAGTCTGCAGTGGGAAAGTTGATCAACTGGAGCAAATGATCTATCAACTGGGTTTTGAAGGATGAGTAGGAGTGGGCAGGTAAAGAACAGGATATCAGACAGAGGCAACTGGACACCCCAATGCTGAGGAGCCTGTGACTTTCCAAAGAGACCTGTGTGACTTGAGAAAAGAAAGGGTCATAGTCCCAAGAAGAGAAAGGAGTTGACAATTGAAGAATCTGTAGGCCATTTTAGGGCTATAAGATGTCATCCCAAGTATGATGAGAATAAGGATAATCATAATCTTAGACATAAGATTTGCCTCACTCTTTGAGAATAGAGACCAGGATTATTGAATTGTTGGAATTTTAAAAATCATCCACAGAACAAGATATTACATTGTAGGTCCTCAGAAAATGTTTCTTGAATGAGTGACCCATTAATTCACTGTATTATTTTTCATCAATTAACACAGCCCTCATTTTGTTTATCCATCTGTGATGCCTGATCTCCATGGAGGCATGCGCTTAATTAGACTTGCGGCAAGAGGGGGAAGAGAAGAAGAGGTGGAAAAAAATTTCAGGACAATGAAAATTCCTTGCCATGCAGGGTGTGCACAGAAGACCGGATAGATCTACTGGTGACTGATTCCATTATTATTTGGCCAAAAACAGAATTAAAACATGCCATAACAGCCTTTCTGACAAAACAAAGGAAAAGAGACCAAAGGGAGAGCTTTTCCTTCTGTGTTACACAACTGGACATTTCTGCTGTGACCTTCCTTACAGCTAATTGCTATGTATTGAGAGTTTCTTGTGTGTCTGGATTATTTGGAGGAGGAGATAGGGGCTGGGAAAAAAAGCTATTTAACATGACCTGTGTACAATCAATTTTATTTTCCATTCACTTTGGATCTACTCTCAGGTAGACTCTCAAATGTCAATTGCTAAGTCTAGAATCTCCTTAGGAATCCTGACTTCCAAATGATTAGGAAGGTGAAGGGGATGGGAGGGGCAAGGATGGATGAGACAGAATGTTTCTTAAAAAGTCATGGGCAACAGATTTAAAGTGTATGTAAAATACTGCAGCACATGTTTTTTTAACACCTACTGGCGACCCTGTGCTCCCCCAGAAGAAAATGAATAATCACTCAAGCGTTCGGGAAAGACAGCCAGGTAGAGCTGATTACTTCACTTGATATTAAATTGATGCTTTTGTCTGAAAGGGGCCACCTTTGGGTCACAAGTCACTGCTTCCAGAAGCAACTTAATTATGCCTGCCAGTACCCTTATAGAAAAACTAGCACAATGTAAGAGCAGTGCCACATTCTCAAATCACCTTTGAAGCTTATTTTGGTTTCTAGTGAGTTGCTGGTGCCTGGGAAGAGTGGAGAATTGCCATTCCTGTTGCCCTGCTTAATTAAAGCTCCTCTTTAAAAAAAAAAAAAATCCCTTGTTGCCAGAGAATAGCTACAACTTTGGCAGAGGCAATGCTAAGTTTCTGCCTATGGCCCCGTGCCAGGGTGTGTCAATCTTGACCCCTTGGAGGATGATTAGCAGAGAGAGGGTAGTTAAACCTTTGTGCCCATTCAGTCCCAGGCTTCTGCTGGAATTGGCAAGTACTATAGTGGCTATTGTGCAAGGAGTAACTGTCTACTAGGAGCTGGGCTAAGACCACCAACTCCTTTTACGTGAGGCACCAAACAGCAATAATGGCTTCCTGTCACTCCTGATCTAGCATAGAGCTCACCAGTGGCCAGAAGGGGAAAGGATATTACACTAGCAATCTTCTTCAGATAGCTACCTCTTTTATTTCCCCTTCATGTTACAACTCCATTAGAACAAATAACAACAGAACTCAGAGTAATGCCCTGTTCATGGGCCATTTGTGTAATACACCATTAATAAATAGAATATTAACAAGACTTTAGCATATGCGTGGGATATTAGTTGCTAAATGAACTCACCATTTAAGCCAAGTTAAATAGTAGGGAGTTTGCAATACTAAAATATTAAAGATGAGAAACATTTTTTTAATCTTAAGATCTTAAGTGATTTAAAATCTTAAAAGTTTGGGTGCTATGATTAAAATGTCAAACTTTGTTATGTTGTACAACTTATCTCAAACTGTGTTATATTTTACATCTCATGGTCTTCACCATTCATGTCCTACCTATTTGAAATAAGTTTCGGTAATTTCAAAGTTGCTGGAGATATCACATTTTCCTCATGTACCTTTCAGTAAATTATAACAACCGAAATAACCCTATTACACTCATAAGTCTTACCTATATAATTTTTAAGATAAAATAAGGGGGCACAAAGATTACTAAAAAGTTTCAGTTATGTATCTTTGGTTAAAATTCAGTATATAAAATATGATCCTTTCTAATTTTAAAATACTGTATATTACTTCATACTATCTGTGAATGCAAATAACTATCAATTTTATGCTTTTAAAAAAAGCAAAAATGAAGAGACTAAGTATTAGTGACATAAGGAGGCTGCATATTTAGTTGATAACTGTTGTGAGTGCTAGGGATAAACACATACAGTTTTGAACAAATCAGACAAAATTCCCATGTTATAGTGGAGGTTATGTAGACTACTACCATAGTAGCAGGTGAGTATTTAATATAGTCTCATCCTCATTCTTGTTATTAAAGATTACAGCTCTCAATCGTAGGAACTTTTGGCATGAGTCTCATGATAACATATGCATTAGAACACTTGGCACAGTTAAAGAGGTAATGAAACTGGTGACTTTCTTTTTACCCCCAAGAAAAAGGATAGATAACATTGTCACTTGTGTGTAAAGTTTTGGACAGCTAAGTAATATGGATTTAAATTAAAAATGACAGCTGTACTGACTTGAAACATAATGGTTGCTGAAGTGAGCCTTTCTTTCTTTTAGCACTATGGTTTACTATTGAATGGCTCAAGTATTATTTTCAGGTGTGACTATTGTGACACATGTTCGTCAATGCCATATGCACTGACATTACTGTTACTGTTATGTAACAGTAATTACTGTTTTCCTGCTTAGTTCTGTCCTGAGTTAGGGGAGGAGGGCCGTGGTTGTCTTGTAGGGAAATCTTACAGTTGTGACAATCACAACTTGGTTTTTATCAAATAAGTATTTCTTGATTCCCTTGGTGACCCTGTGGAATTTCCAAGCATAGTGAGTATTTCATATGATCATCGGAAAGTATTCCCCATGACTATTTTAAAGAAAAGCAACAAGAATTTACATTTCACTGTAAGACATTGCAATTAATCTTTCCTCCACTTAAAAGTCCAACATGGATTGATTGGGTCAAAAAGAAAAATAGAATCATTACTGTTATACATAACTGATAACACATCTGTATAAAGAATAAGTCACTATGTCAGTTGAATGTGTTTCAAAAGGCATCTGTTAGGAACATATGAGACCTTCACCTCACTGCCCAACTTCTTCACTATTTCTAGAAAGTTATCTGATATTTAGATAAAGATGTAAGAAAACCATATTCTAAGGAAATATTTGCCTAATAGTCTATCTTCTCCACAACTTCTCTCTCCCCAAAAAACGGCTACCACAAAATAAATAAGCAAACAAATAAATAAATGTACTTATTTTCTAAATTATGAAAAAATAAATAGAATTATAGTTACAGGTAAATTAATAGATATGCAATTTTCTTATTAAATCACCACCCAAATGGATAGCAATGGACTCCAGTGAGTAGTGCTAATTGTAGAAATATGTCACATTAAAAGCAGAATACAGAAAGAGTTACTGTGTGTCCTGTCAGAAGAGAACTAGTATTGTGTACAAAAAGTGTGGCTGGATACAGAATTAAAAATTCTAACAAATATTGCTATACAAATCAAGGAAAAGTAAAAGTGTTCTAAAAAATGTGTTGTGTATGTGTGGGGTGTGTGTGTGTGTGTGTGTGTGTGTGTGTGTGTGTATAAAACATTTTTTTCCTACTTCAGAAATCAAATCTAAACTCATCAACTTAAAGCCAAGTCCTGAGATGTCAACTGCATTTGCATCAAGGTACATTAGGTCTAGTCTCAGACTGGAACTTTATTTCCTATGATATATCACTGTGGTTTTTGGTTTTACATCTGTAGCACTAACTTAACTTGCATTTGTTCCAAAATGAATTTCATGCTCAACTTGTTTTTCTTAATTAAACTTCCTTTAGCAGTTCCTAATATGTGTATTATTAAAACTCATTAGTCCCATTCACGCTTGCCTGTCATTTTCTGGCTACACATTCATATATTGAAGTGCTTCGTTGCTATGTATAGGAAGAAAATTAAATAATAAATATGGGACTAGAACATTTTATGAGTGTCAGGATGAGAGAGTGCCTGCAAGGCCCATAAGGTTTCACACAAAAGAGGCATTACTGCTAAAGCCAACATGCTGACACATCTCTGATCTATAAAGTCTGCAGTAATGGCAGCAGTAAAGCGTTTTGCCATTGACTAGAATTTCTCTTACATGCAACGGAAATAGGCACAGAAGAGATTATATTGACTGTTATAAAAAGAATTCATATAAAAATCTCCCAAAAGTTTAGTGTCTAATAATTTCAAATGCCTGGAATGATTTACTAGTTTTCTCTGACTTCAGTTAAGCTTAGAGTTGGCAGTCTTTCTCTTTCACAGAGATGTACTGCTAAATGGGAATGTGGGATTTCTGTTGTTGGAACTGCTTGTTCATTCCTTTTATTGTTTCCTTTTGGGGGGGGGGCAAGAGAGCACTAGAAATCAAAGATAATGTACATCATTTTATAGAAACACAGCAATATTTGACATTATCAACATGAGTTCACTGATAATAGAACCAAAGAAACCAAACAAAACTTGGTAGAATAAAAGAATCATTCCTCTTGGAAACAGTTGGGTATGTTGCTATCCTACAACATGAAGAGACTTGCTACTTCAAGATGCTTTAAATCATCCTTTAAAAAGCAACAAAAAAGATACCCTAGATTCACCATTAGCATTTGTTAATTTATTTTTTTTTTTGAATTTTACAAATTTGAAAGATCAAAAATTCAAATTTTAACTTAATTGAAAAAATTGTTTAATGTCTCCACATATCCAAAGAGATGGAAGATTTGCACTTTGGGATTCCATATATATAAATTTCAACAAATCATTTTCAGTAGAATTCCTGTCCACCCCCAGATAGAATTTCCCTTATCATTTTGATTTCAATTAAGAGCACATGGTAACTTCATTAAAAATCAGTTAATGTAAAAATAACATTCAATGTTGTTGATCGTCTCAACATCGTAGAAGAAAACTGTAGTGAATGGACTAGCTGTTGCAGAACGTGAGGCCACTTGGAACCTATGGAAGGCTTTCACTGTCAAGTAAAGCTCCAGTGACATAACATCAGTTTTTCTATAGTGATAAGTCTTGGGAAAAACTAATGCCCTCTCTTGTCAATGATATTAGGAACTATGTTTGCAATTAGCAGGGCTAATTGAGAGCTTCTGTTTTCTACCCCAAACTACCACATTTTGTGTTACTCTGAAGTATAAAATTAAAACAACCCATTGAAGCCACCATGTCCTGTTTAATAATTATAACTAAAAACATGCCTTGGAATAGGATAGAGCAAAATATAATTAATTTTCTAAGTGAGCTCTTCAGGTTTTTCAATAGTTCTTTAAGTGGTCTCCTCTATTAAATAGAGCATTTATCTAACTAACTAGGTAACTTGCTCTTCATTTACAGGCTACAGCTGTTAAAACTTTTGTGGTGGGTTGTTCTATAAATTAACATCCCCACAGTTATTGGCCTTCTAAAGTGAATTTACAAGTTAAAGGTTGACCAAAGTTTTGGATAGGAACTGCTATAGAAACAGAGAATACAATTCTTCCAACTAGATGACACAAAAGAGTAGGTCAAACTTCCCCTCTTTCAATGGCACCATCAAAACAGAATGTAATGAAGGAGTAGAACATCAATTGTTTCCCATAGAAAAATATTTTCTGGCTTCTAAAAAGTATGTTCAGTTAAGTCTTCCACTTTAACACTGTGGTACATGTAACAATGCTACTTAGTGCTTTCAAAATATGCAAATTAACTTTAAGAGGATCTCTTTTTTCATGTTTCAAATTCTCCATAACTTTTATATTAATAGTTATATTTTTTTGATAAAAAAAAAGAAAGAAATTCCAGTTCACCTACCACTCATCTTCATTATTTATTTGCTATAATCATTCAATGTTCTTTGCTAGCTGCCTTTGGATTAGCTTAATCTTTGAAAAAAATACGTTAAATGCTATCAGGAATAGAATGTGTCTAGAATGTACCAAAACACAGAACATCCATTCTTCTAGGTTCAGTCTGCACAGGAACCACGTGACTGAGAGCAGAGCAAAAGAGAGGCAAAGCTGGCCTGGAAGATGTCTGCTTGAGACTGACAATTGGGCTTGTAGAAACCATTTCTTGCTATTTCTATAGTCTTTAGAAAATCTTACACAAAGTCTTCAGAAATAAGAAATAGCTAACTTCTCCCCTTTAGAATTCCTGGGAGACAAAAGTTTTATATTTTGCTATTTCATCCTGAAAATGCAAATTCCAGGTGCTTGCTTCAGAATTTGGTTTAAACACACACAAACACACACACACACACACACACACACACACACCCACACACACACACACTTCAGGAGGAAAGTTTGGTGAGATTCATCTTTGAAAGCCAGAATGTCTGATATATCTGGAATTCCTGAAATAAGTACTGGAGGATGAATGTGCTTCAGATGACATTGAAGAGTTGCCTTTCCATGAGTTTACTCATCATGGAGAGACTTCGAGGCTACAATCATAAAGGTGTCTGAATACATTTCACAATGTGTAAACAGAAACCTCTGGAAAAACACTATGTTATTCTTCAAAAGGCTAAACATACAAAGTATAGAATTTTATGCTTAACAATTATTTATCTTCATTTTATTCCAGTGCATTTGAATCCCTGATGGTTTAAAATTTTCAGAATTGACCTTAAATATATTTTTAAAAAGCCCAAGTAAAATAATGATGCTAAAGGGTCAAAGGATATAAAATGAGGGGGGGGGCGGTTCATTAACCTATTTAACACATCTACATACACTATATATGTCTCTAAAATAAACCAGTTCTTTGTATACAATTGTTCTGAAGCTACGTGGACTCCAAAATTGGTGGATAGGAATCTGCTTTTTCAGATTTCGAAGCAACTTT
The DNA here is from genome assembly GCF_052094955.1 of Ictidomys tridecemlineatus. Taxonomy (NCBI): domain Eukaryota; kingdom Metazoa; phylum Chordata; class Mammalia; order Rodentia; family Sciuridae; genus Ictidomys; species Ictidomys tridecemlineatus. The sequence goes on along the minus strand of NC_135479.1, from coordinate 118,147,827 downwards.
TAGTTTCCTAAGTCGATTAATATTCACTCATTTGAGTGATTAGTTTTAATTATAGCTGTTGAAATTGATTTCCTCTGCAAATAAAAGCGAGCTTTCCTTGAGAGCTTCAAATTAAAAAAAAAAAATTAAGAAAAAAAAATTCCCTCAATTCAGCTGCAAGAAAATATCCAGAAACGCGCGCGCACCGCTCAGTCGGAAAGAAAAGCCAGTAAGTGGCAAGGCAGGCAGGGCAGGGATGCATCAGAAATGCAGCCGGCTGCCTGGCGCACTCGCCTGCCTGGGCCCTGGGCAGAAAGGCTGCAAAGACCTCTAGGGCTCGTCCAACTCGAAGAAAGTTACCACGGACTGTATTATGGAAAGTCGTGCAAGTGAATTACAAGACGTGTGTGGCCAGTCACCCACTTCTACTGTCTCTATCCAATGCAGTGACCCTGTAACCCTTTAGTGTCTGGTAAAGCGGGGGAGGAAGGAAGGAGTAGCAAGAAAGAAAAGGAGGAAGGACACATCATGAATAGGACCCATCCACCCCCACCCCTGCAAAATGCCCCTGGAAGCCGCGACAGTCACTGAAACCGCAGCCAAAGCGGCAGAGATTTCTACTCTGGTTTTTCCCCCTCTCCACCGGCAGGTTTTCCAAAGCACCGCCGCCTCCTCTCAAAGTATCACTGGGAGAAAGCACCGGATCCAGGAGGCATTTCCCAACTGAGAGATTTTTCAATGCAAAGTTGAGAGCTTGGAGGACTGCTTGGCTTCCCCACAGACGCCACCAAACAAGGTTTTCAAGCTCCATCTAGGTAGCTCCCTAGCGATCCCCCGGAGATGCGCGAGGTGGCTTTACAGCTCTCCCCTGCTCGCCCCATTTCACAGGCATCGCGTCCGCATCACCTTCCGCGCGTGGCACACCAACCCAGGCAGCCCCCTCCCAATGAAAGAGCCACAAACTTACCCTCAGCCAGACGAATCCACAGAGGGAGCCCCCTCATCTTCCCCCGGTCCCCTTCCAATAATTCAAGGAGACAGTTTCTACAACACTTCGCCGTCAAATTCAAGCCGAAATGGTCAAAGTATTTACCAGTTTTAGACGCTTTATTTTGGAATCTCGAGCACCCGATAATTCTTGTTTCAGGATTCAAGATGCTTCTTCTTTTTTTTTTTTTTCTTTAAGCAGCCGCAACCCCAGTTTTGCGGGCCCCCCCCCCTCCTTTTTATTCACCCACGGACACTTCCAAAACGTGTCGATTGATCCTTTTTTCTTTCCAAATGCAACCACGATCCAGAATCCTGGGCACCCAAAGCCACCTCCATGTAAATCCGACCATCAGGCAAGAAATACAAATGATCAAACCAACGTTACTTCTTTCAGCTGCAATCAGATAATCCTACTAATCCAATAGATTTATCTCGATTGGAAATTGACCTCAAAAATGAATTCCCAAAGCCGATGTCCAGTAGAACGATTTCATAGCCCTGTGAGGGTGACCGAAAACACTGTGGTTTCTTTCTTTCTTTTTTTAAAAAAAATCTTTTTGGATTCTGGGTGCACTGCTCGCAAAAAATGCCGAGGACCCTGGTTTTCCCCTAATATAGGTTTCTACTCCAAATCGGTGCAGAATGAAAAATGGTACAAAGATACCCCTAGTGGCTCTAGGCGATATTGCAGGGATCTTAGTTTTTTTCTTTTTCTCACCCCTCTCCTCACCGTTTTATTCCCACCCCCCTAGATAACTAGATGCTGTAGTAGTTAAAAAAAAAAAAGACTGAACCAAGATTTACATGAATAGCGTGTGACTGCTTGAATAAATCATCTGACCTTTCTCCATTGTTTTATGCTTAAAGATTGAGACTCTTGTGCTTCCTTCCATCTCCTCTGTATTCAAACATTTCTCCAATGGCATTTAATAGCTAAAATGACACTTTGTGGCAGGTCAGTGATTTCAAAGCAAATATATTTGTTTTCTTAATAACTAAAGTTATCCAATAAAGCCTTAGTCTTCCTGAGATAGATTGATTTTAGAAAAATCCTTAACTTTTTTTTTAAGGAATATGATTATGGATATACATTTTTAGATTTTTTCTTATTCTGGGCCTTTGATGTTCATTCAGAAAAGGATCCAATGACTTTTGTGAGCTTGTGGTCAAAGGACAAGACCTAAATACCATGCTATAGGTTTTCCTGTTGCTTAACTGAATCCTTTAGAATTCAATGACCTCAAGATTACCACTAGGATTTTTGACAGGCTTCAAAGAAAAAGAATCAATGCCATGAATTTCAGGACTCTGTTGCTAAGCAGTGTATTACACACTTTCACCAACAGTGCCTACCCTTAAGACTCTAATTCTGTGGGACCAAGAATAGGCCAAGTTTCTGCATTTCTAACAAGCCCTCTGAGCACGCCTTCATTATCAAGGGCCTAGTAAAATAGAAAAGTTCAATTCACTTTCATGCTGATGGGTTCTGTAGCTGCAAAAACTGGGAAGTCTTTCTTAACTGACTAAATAATTAAGCCTTTTAGTGTATGAACTATTAAAGAGTCATGAGACTTTCCTTTTACCACTGGTTTTTCTATTAATTGGCTATGTGACTTTGAGAAGTCACCTTTTGGCCTATGGTTAATTTATCTATTAAAATTCAAAATAAATCAACAACTCTGCATGATCCTGGATGGAGGACTCAAAATGGTAAATTAATCTGTAATACTAATGTAATCATTATTAAAATCCCTCTCCAGCTTTTCATGAAACTTGAAAAGTTAATTCTAAAATGTTTTTGCAATAGCAAATGGTAAAAAATTGTCAATATTCTCCCAAGAACAAGGTTCGTGGAGTTTCCATATGAACTATTAAGGCTTAATGCAAAATGACAGTAATTAAGGCAATGTAGCTTTGGTTCAGAGAGAGAAATTTGTCCACAAGAACAGAATAGAAAGCCTAGAAATATACATGCGTTATTGGAAACTTGATAAATAACAGGTGGCATTATAGAGTGGTGAAGACAGTTTAGTTATTCAGAAAACAGACTATGCATGTGAAAAAAAATGGTTACAGTAGATTTTAACTTCATGTCATACATATGTATTTAAAGGGCTTAAAGATACAGTGAAAAATTTTATAACTTTATAATTTGGGGTCAATGGGAAGAGAATAGTTCATTAAACAAGGCAGAAAAACCAGTCATACAGGAAAAATGTTAAATTTGATGTATAAAATAAAATATATTAAAATCAATCTATAGAATGAGAGGAGATATTTACAATGCATATAACGAAAGAAAGATTAGTATCCAAAGTATGTAAAGGTTTCTAATAAATCTATTTAAAAGACAGGACAGGAAAAATGAGCTGAAGAAATGATCAATTGGTTGGCAGAAGAGAATTTTTATTGTCTAATAACTATTTGAAAGGCACTTATTCTCCCTAGCTATTAGAGAAATACAGGGCAAAATGCTGAGATCTCATTTCATAGACATGAAATTGGCAAAATGTTACAAATCTAGCAATACCAGATGTTGATGAGGATGTGAAGAAACCATGGAGAATGTGACAGTTAAAAGTACAAAGTCTTTAGAAAGCAATTTAGAAAGACTTGAAGATTCTCATATCCTAAAATATAGTCTTCCCAGTCCTAGAAATACCCATTGAAAAATTACTTGAAAGAGCAAAGAAATAGAAGTGATCAAAATACCTCTGGATAAACAAGTAGACAAGGAATTCATAAAATATTCACATGTTGAAATAATAGAAGCAGCAGGGAGAAAAATGAAAGCATCATGGCTATTTGAGTTAGTATAGATAAGTTTAAAAAATATCATGTGGACAATAAAAGAAGAATGCTGCAGAAAGACATTTGTGGGATGATACCATGTATATATAAAGTTTGAAAATATGCAGAATAATTATATCAATCAATTTCAATCACATTCCTATGCAACAAAAAAGTATCAACATGCATGAGAACTATAAACCTCAAATTCAGGGGAGAGATTGCCCCTGGGAAGGATTGGGGTTTGGGTTAATGGAATTGATAAGGTAACCAGGGTTGCTCCTCTTGAATCTACAGAGCTTTATTTCTTAAGGTGAATCCTGAACACATGTGGCTACACTACTACTATGTAAATTGTTTGTATGCCTAAAATATTTCTTTAAAATAAAAGACTTAGATTAGATGATTTCTCTGAACCCTTATAGTATTATAAACATTTCTAATTAGAATAAGTAAATGTAGATGTGAAAAAATAGCATTGGAATTCAGAATTTCATAACACATTTTATAGAGAGATTTTAGAAATGAAATGGCAGCATTTTGTATTTCAAGAAGTAAAAATGAATTGCTGCTTATTTATTTCTATAATGAGTATTAGAATTTCCAGCTTGAAAGCAAAATTCACCACCTAAATGAGAAAAATGTGGCTGAAATAAGAAAAAAAAATAACCCTCCACTAGCTCTTTCTTGTATTTTTCCTTTGATCTCATAAATAGTAATAGGGTCTCTGAAACTGTGAAACAGGCCATCGATTGATCATGTTCAGTCTGACCAGTTAACTAGAAACCACCAAAAGCAGAGTAGCCCCAAGCCAAATTACAATACAAAGAAAATCCTTCGAAGAATACTGAAAACACATATATGCATTCAAATAGGGGGAAATTATTGATGTGAATTATGAGAACTAGAAATCCCATTTAAAAGTCACTAGATATTATTTTTCATAATCTGTGAAAAATAGAAGATACCAAATATTAGGAAAGATTTTAGAACCCCAACTTAGAAGTACAGTGAGCTATTAATACCATCAACTCACACTAGACTCAGGAAAGACCCCTAGTTAATTGCCAAACAAAATTTTATCCATTCAGAACAGAATTTCTTGGAAATAATCATTGCAATTTTGTACTAAGGAAAGAGCAAGATTACAACTTCATTTTCTTTGATAGAATAGACAAGGAGGAAGAAGTAAACATAATGTTTTGGAAATTTGAAGAGGTTGACATAACCACAACAACCACTTATTGACTACCTCCTGCATACTAGACACAGACTAAAACATGTCATGAATTCCTTAATTTCTATTGATAATAAATGCTCGTTGTTACTATTCTGTCTTTATACTTGAGCATCTGTAATGTACAGGTATTAGATATTGATAGAGAACTGAAGGTTCATTTTCAGTGTGTTTGAGTTCAAGCTGGCTAAACAGGATAAGATAGTCAAAGAAGGTAGAAGAGTAAAACAAAGAGAAGAAGGAATATGGGAAAGGCAGAAGAAAGAGGGTTAAGGATAACAAGATGCATCAAGTTCTTTGTCTCCCTGGTATACGCCTCATGATACAAATGATTAGTGAATGATGACTTAATAGAATCAAAGAATGGAAACGGTTGGTATATAAAGAAAACAAATACATCCTCCATATTGGATGGGTTTGCTAATATTCTCAGAAAATGAAATTAACCAAGGAAGCTAAAAATTAACTATGACTAATAGTGGGAAATGAAAAATCAAGATTGGCAAACCTATGCACTGTGGGGAATTTCAAATTGACTATGTCACTAAAATTTTAGCTCTGATAAAACCTCATTTATTTTTTATACCAAATGGAGAATGATTAATTGATTAATACCAAATGGATAATGTGAATAAATAAATAGCATGTTTTTAGAGATAAATAGAGAGCAAATGTTTAATTGCTTCTTTTAATACAAAGAAGTTGTTATTAAAAGAGATATTTTGCGGGGTTTTTTTCCAAATAAGTGATATAAATGTACTTCATAAAGGACATATATTTATATGAATTAAGTTCTAGCTGGTAGCAAATATTTTAGAATGTTATAAAAGATTGATGCTCAATGTCTGTATAAAATGAAATAAGTTGCAAAATTCTGTAAAAAAGATAACTAAAGCAAAAACAGTGTTCCTTTACCATCTTCAGAACTCCCCAGATATAAATTCATATTAAGTCCTCAAGACTTGAATCTAAATGAATGGCAACTGGGAATTATAAAAGGCATAAAAATAAAAAGTGTTGCAATATTACACAGCCTAACTATTGCAAAGGTGGCTGTTTTGAGGAGGTTCTTTCTACAGGGAAGAATCTGCTCACACAATCCTGCTTAATTAGAAAAGTACTTAAAGCACTTGACTGATACTGAATATTTCAGGTATGTACTGGAAGAACACACCTGCTTGGATGCTAAATATATCAGATGCATCTTTATATTCCATGGATTGAAGACTGGTAATGGAAACCAAAGAAGTAATGATCAAGACTAGACATTTTAGGATGAGACTGCCATATCTAGAACTGGAACTTCTTCATTATGTTTGAGGTGCCAAAACATTTTCAAAGTGACTCTTGTAGGAATGTAACTCAGAAATCATTCAAGACTTTTCAAAACCAATTACACTCATTTTGCCTTGATAAAAACTTTCAGATATTGGCAGAATTATGTTAACAATAATCTATTCTTTTTGAAGGAACTCTTTTTATATCTATAATTTGTACTTATATTTAATTGATGCAATTATTCAATTATTCTTTACTTTAAAATACATACATCTTAAATCTCAATGACTTCAGCTAGTAATAGCTTATTAACACAACTCAAAACTCATCCTATCGAACATCCATTAGAGTTAATTGTAAAATATTAATATAGTTTAGTTTGCATTTCCAATATTAGCAAAATTTACTGTAAAATTTGACCTAAGTTTAGGAAGGGCTCATGATACTTCATTTTCTGTAGTTCAAACTGGAAAAGGAATTTTTAGTTACATCCCAGTGGCATTGCCACCTCTCAGGGACATGAGGGGGTTGCTCTTCCTTTTCTTGGTAGAAACTTCTCTAATTACAAAACCAAAAATAAACACTAGCCTGAATTTTCATTACTACTTAATGGTGATTTAATGATTATCTTCTACATAAAATACCTAGTTTTACAATTTTCTAAATTATGTAAATCAAACCTTAAAATGACACGTAGAGGAATGGATCCTTCTCTGTGTCTCTGTTTCCTTGTCTCTCAGTTTATCCATTTATCTGTCTACCTATCTATGTATAAATACAGTCTTCACATTTAGTTAATCTTCGATTATGTATATCAAACCAAGGAATGTCACAAATGTTTTAAAAGGAAAGATTTCCTAAAATCATTGGTATTTGACATTAGTGTTTGCTTTCTGCTTGTATATAAATAGGATTACTTTTGATGACTGGGAAACAATAAAATAATGTAATTAAATAGAATAATAAAATCATGTTATATTTAATGCAGAAGATGTTGGTAAACCTTCCAACCATTCTAGAATCCATGCCCTTTATGCTAATCATTCTGGTCTTTCTCTAAAAATTTCCAAAAGCTTCTGTAGACAAAAGCAAATTAATAAGTGATGTTTTGCTATTAAAAATGACATCCTAACCCTTTATTTCTAAATTGTGCAACTATGGAGAGCAAGAAGGAAATAGTAATTTTTTTAATAAGTAGTTGCTTAAGTTAATTACTGCGACACACACCTGTAATCCCAGCTACTTCAGAGACTAGGGTAAGAGGATTGGAAGCTAAAGGCCAGTATGAAAAACATAGCTAGACCCTATTTCCAAATAAAAAATAAATAGAGTCAGAGATGTTGCTCAGGGGTACAGCACCCCTAGGTTTAATCCCCAGTTCTACAAAAAAAGAACGAAAAAAAAAAGGAGAGAAAAGTAGTTTCTTAAGTAGATGAAACAGAGAAAGTAACATCAGTACTGTTTTTAACAGATTCTAAGAAGTCACAAAGTCAGTTGCCTATGACAATAAATAGCTTTTTGTTAACAGAAAGTTATCTGTTACATAATGGAATGGAAGTATCATTGCTGGCTTACTTGAGATGTAAAACATACAATTCACATCTTAGTCATTCCTAAGTCTGGTGAGGACATAAGAAAACATCTATAACTGTAGTTCATCTTATCAAAGCTCAAACTCATTAAAACACTAGAGTATATTTGAGTGGTGCTTGTATGGATTTCAAAGATCTCCTTTTGCTAAACAGAGAAGGCAAAGAGTATAAATGACTTAAAAGGTCACATTGAGCTCAGTGGTATTGCTATGAGAAGGCACTGTGTCATGCTACTTCTATATTGCTGCTTTTTTGTTTGCTTGTTGATGTTTAAAGCACATTGCTCTTAAAATATCTGACTGCACTCAACTTTAAAAATTATATTTAATGAGCAAATAAAACCCCACAAATGTAAGTAAACTTTATATGAAAATAAGAATAATGCCCCCCCACAAGATGTCCAGATCCTTATCCCAGGAATTGGTGAATATGTTACTTTACATATAGAAAGAGAACTTTTAGATTGTAGATGTGATTAAGTTAAAAATTTTAAGATGAAGATATTATTCTGGATTATCCAGATGGGACCAGTATTAATGACAAATATTTTTAACAGAGAAAAGCATAAGAGTCAGTCAAAATAATAGATGTGACAACAGAGTCAATCAGAAATGAGAGCTGAGAGAGGGAGAGGGAGAGAGAGGGAGAGAGAGGGAGGGAGGGAGGGAGGAAGAGAGAGAGAGAGAGAGAGAGAGAGAGAGAGAGAAACTTGAAAATACTACATTGTTACCATACCATAGTTGGAGGAAGAGAACACTTCCAGAGCAAACAAAGTCCTTGCCGACCCATTTTAGACCTCTGACTTCCTGAACAGTAAGATAATAAATTTATGTTGTTTTATGCCACCAAATTTATGGTAATTTATTTCAACAAAAATAAGAAACAAATGTATTTAATTAAAAATATCTAAAATGTAGTGCAAATAACTAGTGCTGCCCATGGAAACATATTGTGAACCACCAGATACAAATTATAATATTTGGATAAACATTTTTAAAAAAATTTAAAAAGGACCAAGTCAAATTAAATTTAACATAGTTCATTTATCCCAATGTCTCAAGAATTTTATTATTTCAACATGTGATAAGTATCAAACATTAATGAAATATTTTGAATTTTTAAATTTAATCTCTTCCAAAGCAAATGCATATATTACTTATATTTCAATTTGGACTAAAACCATTTCAAGAGTTCAATAGCCACTATAGCTAGTGACAACCATATTGAATAGCACAGCTTAAATTGCAGGAAACAAGTTATAAAGAGAATTTCATGTATCATTTCATAGATCATTCTAATGTTCTATCACAGTCTGGATTTAGAATCAGTAAAAGGACAAGTAAACTAAACAGATACTTCTCAAAATAAAAAAATATGAATAACCAATAAATACATGAAAAAATGATCAACATCTTTAACTATTAAGGAAATGCAAATCAAACTACACTGAGATTTTATCTCACTACAGTTATAATAGCAATCACCAAGAATACAAATAATAATAAATTCTGGCAACTATGACAGGGGAAAGAAACCCTTATACAAGGTGGGATTGTAACTTAGTACAATCACTATGGAAATCAGTATGGAAATTCCTCAAAAAAAGACTACAAATGGAAACACCATATGACCCAGTTATATTACTTCTTGTTATTTATTCAAAAGAATTAAAGTCATCATACTGTAAAAATATGTGCATACACATGTTCATAGCAGCACAATTCACAATAGCCCAGTACTGGAACCAGCCTAGGTGTCCATCAAGTAATGAGTGGATAAACAAAATATAATTCATGTATATAATGGAGTTTTATTTAGCCTTAAAGAAGAAGAAAATTATGTTATTTGAAGGAAAATGAATGGAGCTTAAAAGCATCATGTTGAATGAAATAAACTAGACTCATAAAATCAAGTGTTACATGTTTTCTGTCATATATGGAAGCTAGAGAGGAAAAAGGAAAAAAATAATGGGAGAGAGAATTTCATGAAATATAAAGGAGATTGATATAGTGGAGGAATGGGACCTTGGGAAGAAATAAGGGGAGGGAAAGGGGATGCCCTGGAGAATTAAAATGATTAAATTATGCTATGCACAAGTATGACATGTCACAGTGAATCCCCTGTTATGTATAATTATCATGCACCAATAAAAATTTTTAAAGAACTATGTAAAATATAGGTCTCTAGGACAGGGGTCAGTAAGTTACAGTTTGAAGGTCAAATTCAGCCTCCAATATTGTAAATAAAATTTATCGGATCATTAAAAAAGGATCATAAAAGTGTCTAAAGAAATCAGGATTGTTGTATAGGCAATTTTCTGATAACTTGTTACTTGTGAATTGTATTTAAAAAGAAATACCAGAAAAGGAAAAAATGAAAAAGAACATAATAGAAGAGTGTGATTACCTAGTGCCACTGAGTTGGCTGATATTTGTGAAAAAAAAAAAGCTAACAATAATAGAAAGGAATCTTTCTGGTATTTTCAGAGCAAAATGATAGGCAAGAAGGGGATACGAATAACATTGCTTCAGGCCAACTACATAATGTGAACAAATGACTAAGTGAAGAGAAAAACTGTTAAACCCCAGCTTCCAATTTCTCCATACAGAAGAGTGATATTCACACTAGAAAAGAATGTGATGGGGAGGAGATGATAATAAAATCTGAAGGTAACTTAGATGAGTTTGAAGAGACCATGAAAATTATTAATGATACTGATTTTCAAACAAGATTCTAGAAACACAAGTTTCCTTACCTCAACATTAACGGAAATTCTAGAATTGATACAGGTATTTGTTCACCATGTATATGGCAGGACAGAATAAATTTTTCATTAGAATCACTGGAATGGTAGATCAAAAAGGTCATTTGCAATGTTTATTCTGACTCAGGGTCTCTATAAAAGCCACTCTTAATTTTCTTGTGGACAACATTGGTATGGGCTGAATGATGGCATAGCTGAGTAGATCCTTTGAAAGTTGAACAATTCGTCTATTGTATCCAATGAATGTTCTTTGATATTCTCTTTTCTTTTTCCTTTTTGAGGATTAAAATTTCTAAAGGAATTTGTTTTATGATTGAGTCTGTCAATTAAGCAAATTAGTTTAATGATATGAATGAGAAGCTTTGGTAGAAGCCTATTTTTATATTATAGACTTTTAAAATAAATTATTTAAACCATCAACTGTTTGGGGAATTAGTATTTTCAATGTCACTATTCATATGGAGTTTTCTTCTAAATTACTTAAATTATAAAATATTAAATTGAATTTTAATTCAATGCTCTCCAATTTAACATCTACCTCCTCTGTGTCCCCTTTTTCAATAAAGAAAGATATCATCATGATTAGTTTACTCTGTCATACAAATTTTTCTATTTAATTAATCAACTGTTTTATATCAAAAATACCACCTAATAAAATCCTCAAATTAGTCTAAATTTAAAACAAATCAATCACACTACAACTCAACCTCAATCTTAATTTCAATCACGCACCTTTCAAAAGAATTTTATGACATAAGGGTATGATTCTTTCATATTTTTGACTCCTAATCCTGACACAATCATAAAATCTTTCTCTCTCTGCCTTCTCTCCAGATACATCAAGAACTAGACCAGGAAACAAATATCACAGACAAAAACAATAACATAAAAAAAGAGTAAGAACTCAATATAAACTCCTCCCTCTGTTTTTCATTCACTGTTTTTCCTCTCCTTCACCACTTACATTGTTCTAATATATAAACTATATTCTATATCATTGTGCATAGAATATATTGAACCAAAAAATGTATTTAGTAGACAAATGCAAAATATAATATGAGGATACACATATTCCCATGTGGCTACTGCAAAGACTAAAAGTTTCACTTATTTTTTCTCTCAGCTGACTTGAAAGCATGCAAATAATCATAATATTGAAAATAATGTCAATTTCATTTGTTGACTGCATCCTCTCTGCCAAAGTTGTGCTCAGTTCTTCTACCTGTGTATATCTTTCAACTTTGAAGGTACATATTATTTTTCCAACTCTGAAAATGGAAATCCAGTAATATCAAGTGACTTGCTGGTATTAGCAACAGTGTAAACTAAAAAACTGTGCTGGAGTTTGAATTTAAGCCCTCTATAATTGTGAAGGATAGTGAGCTGAGAGCTGAAGAGAATTGAAACTGGAAGAATGACTCAGTGGTCAAGAGTTATAAATGAAATGGACAGTTGGGATGTTCCCCAAAAGTGAGTTCACCTTTTAGTGGTGGGCCACCCCAAGTACTTCTTAAGAGACAGGAACAACTCCAATACTCTGGTTGGCTTTGGTGATCCTGCCTCATATGGGACAAACCTTGCTGAATTCTGAAGAGAAATGAAAGGTGAGCATGTTATTTGTTATGAGTTTCAGTGATTTCATCCCTAGGTGCAGCTAAACTGTGTACCGGAGTAAGGGACTAAAAGGACATTAGTGAACATGTGACTTGGGAGCAGTTAACACAATTTCCTGTGCCGCAGTCTGACCAGGCACAATTCAGGAGCCACTTGTCAAAAGAAACTAACTTTATTTTTAGAACTACAAACGCCAAACAAAACAGCTCCTCAGGGAAAAAACCCTCAGAGCCCAACTGCCACCACCAGCTTCCACACCTCTCACCCCCACACCAGCCTCTCAACCTCCCACAATCCTCCTGCTCTTGAGGCCGATTGGCTGGGTTGCGTGGGCAGAGCCAAAGAAGTCCCCCAATGAGCAGCTCCATGGAGGAGCCAATCAGCTAGATGTTCCTGGGGCCGCTGTGAGCCAATCATCAGCTGGCAGTCTGAAGGGCAGGGAAACAGCCCAATGAACATCACCACAGAGGAGCCAATCAGCTAGATGTTGCTGGGGCCGCTGTGAGCCAATCATCAGTCGGCAGCTGGAAGTTTGCTGGCAGCTGGAAGTTTGCTGGGGCCCCTTTGGCTGTGGCTCTCAACATCCTGAATTGAATGCTCAGAGGAGAGAAAACACCCAAGCTGCCCAGGCAAGACTCTGTGTTCTCAGCAAGAGTCAATTCTCCCGGTTACCTGGGAAAGGACACTGGCTCTAAACCATTGAGAGGACCAACAGAGAAAGTCATAGTCTGGTGTAGCAGTGATGTGCCATCAGTACAACATGACAGCAGAAGGGCCAACTCGTATTAGTAAAACAGAGTGCAGAGGACCTGGTAACAAGATTCTTCATTTAGGAGTTGCAAGTCATAATGGGAATTTTTGAAGTAGACTCACCTGGTCTATTCCTGCAGGGCTGGGCCATCCTCCTCTAGGGCCTCTTAATTCTCTGCACCTAACTTTCCTCTGACCTATCTCTCACACGGACACCAGAACAGTCTTTTTATAATACAAGTTTGATTAAATTACTTCTGTGTTTAATTATTTCTAGACTTGGGTGCCTATTGAAGTCTCTGGGGGAGTATTAAAAATACCAGTGACTGCCCCACTCCAAGACCCTCCCCTACCCCAACATTCATTAAATCAGAATTTTTGGAGTGAAGGGTAGGGCACTAACATTTTAAAAAATACTCTCAAATGATAGTTTTGTACATCCAGTGTTAAGCCAAAGTCTCAGAAGGTACATTTAAGACTCCATAAAATGATGACAAAGTCCTTTTTAAAAAATATTTTTTAGTTGTAGACAGACATAATATCTTTATTTTATTTATTTGTTTTTATGGGGTACTGAGGATCAAAACCAATGCCTCATACCTGCAAGGTAAATGCTCTACCAACTGAGCTAGAACCCCAGCCCAACAAAGTTCTTAAACTGAACCTACTAGCATACTAAGATTTATATACAATAGTAGCTTTCATAAGGTTCTGGGCTAATCTAGTTAATTTCTTAGAGGGAGATTATTTCTCCGAGGAAGAATATCTCCTATTATGTCCAATAGGGAAATGGCTACAATATTTGTGGAAAAACAGAATTATTTTTTTCCCTCATCCTTTATTCTTTCTCCTTTTCCCCTGGGTAGAGAAAGATATATTAGCTCTATTAACCTAACATATGTCTAAGTTTTGCCACTAGGAATGCTCAGCATTAATAAGAGATAGGGTTGTGGGTTTTATAAATGCTACATTAAAACAGCAACATCAAAAAATAATCACCTAAACCTACTTCTCTTGAACTTAGACACATACTGTGAACAGAAAGTGTATACTATTACAATCTAATCCATGCTTGTAGATTGAAGGAATAAATTCAAGATATCAGATGCCATCATTTTCAAATAAGTCTAAAATAATAATTAATATTACTCTTTTTTTTTTAATCTCATCCTGGTAAATCTTGAAAGCTCAGGAGAAAATTGGCCAGTGTAGAAATTTTTATCTCATTTTTAGGTAGGGAAACTTGAATCAAGGAAACTAGTGACATAAGATGTGTTAAATAACCAGATTAAAAAACCAGATCCTTCATGCCAGGGGCATCTTCCATATGAGATTCTCCATACATAAAAGCACCTTCCAGCACAGGTGGTTGCAGGCATTTATAAATACTTTTGCTGCTCACTAAGCAATTCTACATAATAATTTATTTGACTTTTAGAAAAACAAAAACCTTTTGGGGACAAAAAGGGCAAATAGCATTTATTCCTTTTTTATGATTGAGAAAAATTGATTAAGAGGAACATTGACTTTCTCATGGCCCCTCCGAGGTTTGTCAACTGTAGAAACCAGACCTTAGTATTCCCAATGTTCTTTCTAATAGTAAACCCTGATATTTTCCCTAAACTGGCCGGGGCTACACAAAGACCTAAAATAACTTAGTTCTGTAGCTTTCAAAATAGATTTCATGAGGTAAGTTTCTAAAAATCACTCAAATTTGTAAACAGAAAATTTAAGTAAAAACCAGAACTGATAGTAGAAGTGAGGCAGGCAAAAGACTGAGTCCTGTCAGCTCCTGCATCCTCCAGCCCCTCCAGCCCTGCCAATAACATCTATGGGGGGCTCTTTGGAGCACTTTTTGAAAACCAGTTTTAGGCTTTACAAAAGGGGAAGTGGAGGTCTCAAAAATCAAGTGACTCGGTGAAGCTCACCCAGTTATAAGATGTTAGATATCTTTTGTGTTTAACAGTTTGGATCATTCTTGGATAAAGGATACAAAATTTCCATTGGATAAGAGAAATAAGTTCAAGAAATCTATTGTACAACATGGCAACTTTGAATAGGAACAGGCTTCTCTGAAAAAATACCTATATTTAAAATATTAATCATAATGTTTTGTATGTTTGAAAATGGTGAATACACTTTACATGTTTTTCACTAATAAATCTTAAGTATGTGAACTAATACATATATTAATTTGCTTGATTTAACTGTTCCACAATGTATATGTACTTCAAAATATCATGTGTATGCCACAAATATATACCTTTTATTTTCCAATTAAAAGCAAAAGTTTTGATCACTCATGAAATGTCTCAAATAATTAATTGTCATTAATTTAATTTAGCTTTAGAGTTTCGATGCTTAATAGGAGGTTTATTTATTAAGAAAGAAATATTTCCCCTCTCCTCTGTAGGTGTTTGCAGGAGGTAAATGCTCAGCAATTTATACTTTCTCTAGAAATTTGATGCAAGGAAATAATCCCAAAGAAGGAAAATATATATGTGAAGATCCTCCTTGCAATATTTTATTCTTGGAAAATTAGGAATAACTAAAATATGCAAAATAGTATAACCATTAGGTAAAACATGGTTGTGGTTATATACTTGATAAGCATTATTTAGAAATTATGTAGTAACATGAAATGTGTTCAATGTATAAAATATGTGAAGGAAGTAGAATTTAAAATTATATTTGTGTTATGACAACATCATATAAAGATGTAAGCACATGTACTTAAAGATTTTGTAGCACATAAACATCAAATTATTTTATTTGTTTGACTATGTAGGTCTCTTATTTATATTTACTTTAATGAAACTAGTATAACAGACTTGTAAAACATGAAAAACAACCAAACTTTCTATCTTTCCAAACTCTCTATCTTTCCATTGCTATCTCAACTTTACATAAGTAAGGGGTTCTGTGAACTATTTCCAATTAAAGGTAACAGGCATGTATTATTCATATATTTAACCCTGACCTACAATAGAGGTAATTAAATTTCTTGAATTTTTCCTCTCTTTTTATCTTATTCTATATAAGATGACCATCCTTAATGTAACAATAGAAATTTCACCTGTATGCATCTGTTTTCAGAGTTTATACAAACACAATTATTTAATTATCTTAAGTATCAAAGTTAAAGTAAATTAGAAGAATGGATGCTATTAAGAGAAATAAATTTTACTCATTTTAATAAAGAGCTAAATGAGATTCTATGGGGGCATAGACTGGAATCCATTTCCAATCCTTTCTTCTGTCTTAGTGTTATCTCATGGCACCATTTCATACCAGAATAAGTCATCGTATATTTAGCTGATCAAGCTAAATCTCTTAAGTTTCAAAATAAAATTCTAATTCTTTATATTTTATTTTTTACCTAATATAAAATTGAAGGCATACTATGGACAAAACAGTCTACCAAGTATTAGAGATAAAGAGGTGCCTTAGACACAGTGAACCCTTACAGGACTTGCAGTCTAGGAGGGGATACCCACACGTGGCTGAACAGGACTCTGACAGCATACAGATAAGGGCATGCTTAACCATTTGTGGGATGGGGGTGAAGAAGGATTTGGGGAAAGTACTGGAGAAAGGAAGAACGGAGAATGAGTGGGAGTTAATGAGGCACGAGACAGAGGATATTTTAGAAAGAAAATAATTTATTTCCAATTTAAGGATTCCACGGAACTTCATTAGTGGTTATTACTAAAGAATCCAATTTTGCTAGCATTATTTAATTCCCTAATCATTTAGTTCTTGATTTGCATAAGGTTGGTCCAATTACACATGTTTTGATGACCTACTAACCCATATAATTAACCAATTTGTCTGAATACTGTTTAAGTTGAGGTCAAGGAAGGTCAAGAAC
Organism: Ictidomys tridecemlineatus; assembly: GCF_052094955.1. Classification (NCBI taxonomy): domain Eukaryota; kingdom Metazoa; phylum Chordata; class Mammalia; order Rodentia; family Sciuridae; genus Ictidomys; species Ictidomys tridecemlineatus. Next base: position 118,130,962 of record NC_135479.1, on the reverse strand, counting down.
AATGACTAACAATTAAAGCCTAAAGGATAAACTAGGATCTAAGTTTCAATCTCCTTCCTGAAGTTATTTCCCTTTGAAACTATAATGTGTAATATGTGGACCAGTTAATCCATTTACTAACCAATACGATGATATATATTGTGAAGCTGTCTTTAGACTAATTTGAAATAATAAAGTGCTATTATATAATAGCTACCTGACATCCCATCTCGGTGCATTAATTATAGACTTACATCTTCCCCTTGTACCTCACTCCTTATAGAATATTCTTTATGTAATCCCCCCACTCTCGTCCCCTCTTCTTTCTCTGTGAATAATTCTGTTTTCTAGGATGCTGAAGAGGATAAGAATAGTGAGGGATTAAAATCTCCCTTCAAAGTTAATGGAAAAACTGGTTTTAATTCACCAAATTCTAATTTGCCTAAAACAGCTTTAATTGGTATTATTTTCTTTTATTCAAAGGAAATGTTCTTCAACACCTACATCTATAGTTTTTATAAGATTCTCATTGTAACATCTGCTTCATCTTCATTTCAATTAATTCTGCTCAATTTGAAATTGTCAGGCCTGTGAGAACATTTCTTTCTGTCAAAACACCTTGGTGGTAGTTTAAATCAGTTTATGTGGTGACACGTGTAACCAATCATCTGAAGGCTCATATCTGGAACTTCCATTATCTCTGTGTCTTTCATGCTTATCATGAAATAGCTCTTATGATTTTCTTCTTCCCTAAGCAAACTGATAAACCTCTCTCTCTGAGGAATTGCCTATGTTCTTATGTCATCTTTTAATTTCAACGCTAGACCCATGATAATTGTTAGATAAAGGCATCAGACTGTCTGAAAGCACTCTACCTGTTTTCCTGGCTTCAGTGAAGTAGAGCAAGTGGGAATTCAGCTGCCTGTGTCCTGGGATTTAGCAATATTTGGAAAATATCACCTTGCTACTCAGCTCCCAAATCTATCACTTTTGTTCCAATTCAGTCAATCTTCCCCACCCCAGTCAGTCCTGTGCAAAATACTCTCATCCCTCACCTGTAAAGCAGCCTCTCCTACTCCATTAGGTCTACCTGGAGCATCTTGAGATGATGGGGCAAATTCTTGCATAGTCAACTTACTAGAACTAATTTCTAGTGGTTCTCTGCTGCCCCAACCCCATAATTATTGAAAGTAACACTGTCCAACATTCTCTCCAACTTTGCCCTCCATTCCTGTATTTTTTATGCTTATCATCTTGGGCTCAGATTTTTGGAAGATATTGGCCTCCTAATTCTTTCTCTCAGCACTTGACCCCTATTCTGGATTGAAAACCCCATGAAGAGAGCAGCTGTTGCTTATCTCTATGTTCCCAATGTCCAGACGATAGAAATGTGTACTAAATGTTCACTGAATGAAAAAATACACTTCCTTAAGAATTCGTGTAAGCTTACTGATCTCTTAATTGGTGATAAACCTGGTATGACATATGAAATAATAATGTATCATTCAGAATAGTTTAGGTGATTTAGGGTATAGGAACAACTTTTAAATCCCTGTTGTTTATAAGAACAAAGAGTGATTTATCATGATCTAGCAGGTCTAACCTAATCCAACAAAGTATGTGGTCCTCATGGATACTCAAAAGTTCTGAGTAATAGGGGTTAAACTCTCTTGTGAGGTAACTCTTTGTGAGTTAGGATCTACAAAAGGGGAAAGAGAATGGAAAATTGTATGTTTGTGCCTTTAGGCAAAATCAAAATATTTGTTGTCATTTTTTTCATATGGTTAAAGCAAGTTATATGGAGATATTCAGACTTTAAGGGGGCATGGAAGTGTAATCACTCACATGGCCCCAATGGAACAAAGATTTGGAACAATTGATGAGGACTAATCATGTTCTATGAAAGTAGTAATGGATTCCAATGTGCTTAAATATCTATTTCTCAGAAAAATCACAATAATTCTACTTAAACACTTTCCTAAACAAGGTATTGAATAAAAATCACCTTTCTTTGATATTGATCCTGTATTTCTGTATTTTACTTTCACTCAGGTCTATAAAGAGGAGGGAGGGAGGGAGGGAGAGGGAGAGAAGGAGGAGGAGGAGGAGAGAGAGGGAGGGGGAGAGAAAAGAAGGCATTTAAAAAATCAGTTTCTACAAAGAAAACTTTTTGGAGGTGAAAAACATTCTATGTCTGTGTAATAATAACACAGTGGCATCTTCATGGAGCCACAGAGATAAGTGGAGCTGGTGCAGAGAGGGAGAGCAGAGAGACAAGGATGATGCTCAGGCGGATAATAAGAACCAGATAGAGTCAGATCAGGTAGAGCTTTTGTTGCTGTTGTAGGAATTCTATTATCCTGGGGAAAAACTGTATATCCTTTGGAGAATTTTGAGCTGAATAGTGAGGAAAGTTTATTTTGTAAAAAAACATAAGTTTGGTTGCTGTGTAGAAAACAGAAACAGAAAGGCCAGTGAGAAGAGCATGGAGATGCTAATGGCTCTAACTGTGGTGAAATGAATGGATATGAAGAGGAAGGGATGGGATTCTTAAATATTTTAGACATTAATTCAAAAAAAAAAGATTTCCTGACTATATGAAAGTACAAGAAAAAGAGAAAATCCAAGGAGGTCTGTGACCTTGTTGCACCACATTATCATCGTTTTCAAAGATGTGGATAAAATGTGAATCTGATTGAGAACAAGGAGGACAATAGAACCATGAGTCCCAGGAATTCCAAGGGCCCCCAATTACAGAGATGTGTTTCTTTCTTATCTTTACAGCTATATATTTAACTTTGGCAATTCTCTTTATGTCAGTGACACTTAAAGAATTATTTAGCTTTGGGGAAAAAATTACCTATACTTAACTTCCCTTACCTTTTCCAACAAATATTTTATTTGTTCTGAGTTTCACATGGAGTGGTTTTTCAGGTGGGAGTGGGCTCCTCTGGAAAGCATTATTCATGCTTATCAACAAGCATGCACATGAATAATATTGAGCATCAATCAATGAGTGAGAATCACTGATGGAAGACTAAGTAAGATGACATACATAAATGAGTTTCATGAACTGCCAAGTACTATGTAAATTTAAGTTATTGTTGTCTTTAGTGATTGGCTTGTTAGAGTCAGGAGAGCATTTTCCTCTACTGAGATGCGCATACACACATAGTTGGATACTTATATTCTTGTCCAGGGTGACCTTCAGTTAAACCCTCTACATCCCTTAGTATCTTGTGAGACTTCCCTGCCTTTCATTTGTTGAGCATATCTACCAATAACTATCCTGTGTCTTGGCTCACATTCTTCTTGCTGATTGAAATATCTTTACCCTTCCCCCACTCTACAAAAGATCCAACTGTCCTGATCTTCCATGGCCCAACTTCTCTAATCCTTTTATCACAGCATTAAAAAAATCAAACCATTAGAATATTTTCTTCAATGCTTTGGAGCTTTCAGAGGATCAGACCTTGTACAAGTAAATACAGACATTTTATCTCTCCTATTGGATAGTTAAATTCTTCAGAGATAATACCTTATGTAACCTCTATAGCTAAAATAGCATCTAATTTAATACCTGATATGGCATACAGGCTCAATAAATTATTTAAAAATGTAATGACTCAGTTGCTCAATATGACAATAAATACATATTTGAGTAATGCTTCTTTTACTTTTGTATAGAAAAGTCTTCATTTAATATTCATATTATTCAAGTACTTGGTTTTTAACTTTAATGGATATTATATTATTGTCAGACATATTTAATGCCAGCTATTGTGTTTTCTAAATTGAAGGTGTAAGTCTGGGCTGTTGGTGCACCTCAAGGCTTCTTTGGGGAAGGTATATATAGCTATAGCCATGGTGACCTCCATCCCTGTTTCCCTCTGCAGATAATAAAGCTTTAGGATGGGGCTTTGAGTGAGGACCTGGGGAACTATGAAATTTGGAAACAAAGAGTAGGAAAATTTGAAGGGAAAAGGCAGAATCTAGTAGTCAACATTGCTCCACACAAGCCATTGTTACGTGCTGTGCCTTTGACACAGGCTTTGGGATTAAAGGAAATGCCTCCTCAAATGCAAGTCCTCTGTTAGTTTGCATACTGCAGCAGAACCTAACAGCCATATCCAAGAGAGTAGCCATTCCCAAACTGAGAGTCTGGAAAGTCACCTGAAGCTTGTAGCAATGATGACTCATTTTGTAGTGGCTGAAATCCATGCCCAAAAGGGAGCTGCGTTCGTTCTTGGGTTGTGGACTAGACTGGAAAAAACTTTGGCTTCTATTCAATATACTAAAACAAACAAACCAAAAGCCCAAAACCAAAACCAAACCTCACTGGTAGCTGAGAACTGATAGATTGCTGTATATTTTCTACATATTTGTTTTTCAGCTAAATAGAATACAGCAGCATATGATCATGTGTTCTTCACGTATTTTAACCATGTTACCAATGGACATGATGAACAGATGCTGATAGTTTGATATCTTTAAAATAATAATAATAATAAAGAATATTCAGTACTGAATAGTCTCAAAGAGAAGGATTTACCAGAAGTAAAAAAAAAAATATATGTCTATTGCTTTTATGGTGTTTTATGGATTTTAGTGAATCTTGTCTCATTTCACCATTTCTGATTTTTTTTGTCTTTTTGGGGGATACATGCTACTAACTAAACCTTTCTGCAAGTTTTATAAACCTCTACAATTTTAATGTACTAGAACTTACCCAAACATCTGACCTCAAATATAAAGACCTATAAAAAAACTGGCACTTATCCAAATTTGATGAGAATTTGAAGCTAGAACAATGAAAAAATAAAATCAAAATTCTGATGATTATTTTAAGTCTATAGGAATAAATAACAGGATAGCCCCATTCAATTGCACTTTCCTTTGCCCTCCCTCCTTTTCTTCTTCCCTCTTTTCATTCCTCCCACCCCCTTTTGTTCACCTTCTCTTCCTCTTCCTCCTCCTCTCTCTTTCTTGCTTCTGCTGAGGGCCATTACCAAGTAGGAATGACACATCGAAATTTCCTTGCCAAGCGTACCCCATGCTGCTTAGAGGACATTAGATGGGACATTGCATGCATGCTTTAATAAGGTGACCTTGCTCAAGAACCAAGGCGGATCCAGGTTTAGAGCTGATCAGGTTTGAGGAAGTAACCGGCTCCTTGAGTTTAAGGCGTTGCCAGTTTAAGACAATGGGTTTTAGGGAAGTTGGAGGTTGAAGATTATTGCTGGGATTGGGGTGTTCCTGCTGCTTGTTCCCGTTGTTGAGTTCTCGTGAGATTAAAATGGGATTTGGAGATAGCCTCGGGGAGTAGGTGAATTGTGCAGGTAGACGACAGATTGGGATTGCCGCTGGACCTGTGTGGAGGTGGTGTGAGATCGGGAATAAAGAATTGCTGTTTGAACCTACAAAGCTGTGTGGTGGCTCGTGATTCTGTGCCAAGCCGAGACCTTGGCATGCTTCTATTTTTTTGCTTAATTTCCCATGTTACAATTTGGTATTTCTGTGGCTAGAAAACAAGTCATAATGTTCAAATTTATTAAAATTTGAACTAAACAAAGTTGTCACCACTGAAATAAAATTATAATCTATACTTTTTTATTAATGACCAGAGGTATTTTCTTTATGAAAGAGAATATCTTTTATAATATCTTAAAATCTATTACTATATATATTTTACTAGCCATAAATATGTATCAGTAAGTCTTCTAGCATTCATAAAACATAAATCCTACAGTAAGCTAAAACATTTCTCTATTTCTACATCTAATTCTCTCTCTCCATGCAAATATAAATATAAATATTTATATAAATTAGATTTATATATAATATATATTTATATTTATATTTGCATGGAGAGAGACAGAGAGAGTGAGTTTGATTGACAGTATTTATTTGATGGTAGGTCTATGACTTCCAGGTAGGATGTAGAAAAATGCAAAGCACTTTAATTCTTTAAGTGTCATGGTAACAAGAAAAACCCAGACAAATTAAAAGTTGTGATATGCAGTTGATAAATCATGGTGGATACTAGTCTTAATTTCCAGAAAAGAGCCAGCACTTACTAGTTGAGTTGAGTCATAAGTGTAGTATCTTCTGTACATTTGGATCAGTGCATAGTCTAGATATAGGCAGAGGATTGGGTCTGCCATAGGCAGAGAAATTTTTCAAGGACAGGACAAATTGACCTAGAAAGCATTGCAGGGCAGATAGTTTTTATGTTAATCTGAAAGAGATCCAAATGATATAATATATTGTTTTGGGCATCAATATCTCTTCTACAAATTATCTCAAGAAAGCAATGGTGGAACAAGGGCTAGAAATGGAGAGAAGCCATGCTGTATTCTAAACACCTTAGTTCCTTGGTCTTTCTTACAGATGGGTCTGGAGACGAAGATGAATCAAATATGAAAGGATAGCCCAGTTCCCACCTATAGCACAGTTCCCTTCCAACATGGTAAGATAAAAAAGGTAAAGAGAACATGAATGATAGTTGGCATAACTGACCAATCACAGGTAAATTCAACCTAATTAAACGAGTGCCATAAGTAGAGCAACTCAACACAGCAAGATGCTAAAAGAGCAGCATTCCTTCATCTCAACCAGGCAAAGGAAAGAATTCACCCTACCTGAGGAAGAACAAATGAAGACATAAACTTCAGTTATGCAGTATTCACTTGCCTATTATCTAGCATATGGTAAAAAATTATGAGAAATATGAAAACATAGAAAATGTGACCACATCCTAGGAAACACATGGTCAGTTGAAACAGATCCACAAATTACCCGGGTATTAAAATAGACACATACCTTTAAATGGTCACCGTAAGTATGTTTTTTAAAATATTAGGAAAAGTAGATTAAATGAATGAAGAGATGAAGTATTTCAAAAGAAATAGAACTGGGGATGTAGCTCTGGTAGCCTAGGCATACACAAGTCCTGATTCAAAACCCAATACTGCCAAACAAACAAGCAACAATAACAATAACAACACACCCTAGGATGTTAGGAAAAGAGAAATAGGAACTCTAAACAATCAAGAAATGAATCTAAAAAACATTCACTGTGCACTGAAGAATCTATATTTGCTTCAGTTTAGATGATTTCTATACAGGCGCATTTATTTCTAAATATATATATATATATATATATATATATTTCTAAACACACACACACACACACACACACACACCCCTAAATAAAGACATTTTTTAGGTAAATAAATGTTGAAAAAATATGATGCCAGTAAATAGAAATTTCAAAAAGTGCCAAAGTGCTTCAGGAAGAACTTATGACAGATGGAAGTCTGGAGCTAAAGTACTCTAAGGTCTAAATGTGAAAGACTTTTTCTCTTGTTTAAAATATCATTGACTACTTAAGGGAAAAATGGAGAACAAAACTTTCTGGGGTTAGTAATATAGAAATAAATGACAGCAAAAGGACAAAATCCAAGGGAGGGGGTTCTGGTATTACATGTGAAGTAGTAACATATTAACTTAAGGTAGACTATGATGACTAAAAAATTCATATCATAATTTATATAGCAACTACTAAACAAAGAGGTTCACCTAAAAAGTTAATAAAAGTTATAAAATGCAAGACTAAAGTATTTTCAACTACTTCAAAAACTGCAGAAAAACAGGAACAGAATAAAGAAAATTAGATAGGGAAATGAAAAGTAATAAAATAGTATACCACAATCCTATAAATAATTACATTACATATAAGTGGGTTAAATAACTGAAATACTAGATTATAAAATGAGATAAAGGTGAGATGAATTTTATGTTATGTACAAAATACACACTTCAAATATACAGACAAATAAGTTAAAGACAAGATGGAAATACAGTACCATACAAAATGTAATCCCATATGTGTGTGGCCAGGATTATATTTGAAAAATAGAGTTTAAGACAAAGTCTTATGAGAGTTAAAAGTAACATTTCATAATAATAAAAAGATAAATAATAATTTATTGAGAGAATTGAAAATGTATATACTAAATAAATGAGCATCAAAATTTATTTAAAAGGAGAATTAAATGTATTCACAGTTATGGTTGGAACATTCATCACTACTTTCTCAATAACTGATAAAACAAGTAGACAAAAAAGTCAATATGTTTCTTCAAAATTTAAACCCGTCATCCTAAAAAATATTCACATATATTTAAACAAAATCTACAGGTACATATGAAACATTTACCAAGATATACCATATGTTGAGACACAAAACAAGTTTCAACCACCTTAAATTTTAAAATCATATAAAATATTTTCTCTGATCACAATAGAATTAACTTGGAAATTAATCACGATAGAATTAACTTAGAAATCAATACCAAAAATATTTTTTAAAAAACTCCATGTAATGGGAAGTTAAAAATGTCTTCCTAAAAGACACTAATCAAAGAAGAAAAATCATGCAGCAATTTAAAAAATATTTTAACTAAATGATAATAAAAGCATATAATATCAAATTTATTAGATGCAGCTAAAGAAGTGCTTAGAGAGAAACTGATAGCTTTAAATCAGTAACCTAGAAGAAAAAGAGCAAGAAAATCAAGGAAATATGTGTGTATATATATAGCAAAACAATTTTTAAAAACCAAAAAGTTGCTTTTAAGTAAATATTAATAGCATTAAAAAATACTTAGGAAAATTGGTCAAGAAAAAAAAATACACAAATTACCAATATTGTGAATGAAAAGGAAAGAGCAATAGACAAGCTTTCAGTTAATAGGAAGAATATATGCAAGTAATATGAACTTTGTGGGAAAAATGTGATAATTTAGATGTAATAAAGTATTTGAAAGACATAGCTTACCAAATGTGTTGGAGAAAACAGAAAATCTAACAACCTCATTGCTTTATAAATTTTGAAATAGTAACTAACAATCTTTCTAAAACAAATGATAAGCCCAGAGGTATTATTTTTGAATTGTCAAATATTTAAGAAATTAATGACAATCATTTAAAAGCTATTTCAGATAGAAAGAGTATTGAATACTTCCCAATTCATCTTATGAACTCTACTGAATACTTCCCAACTCATCTCATGAACTCTTGACTAAGGGGGAAAAACTAAAGGTAAATTTATAATACCCTTGAACATCGATACAACATTACTTACTAAATATTTGCAAATGAATTCAGTTATATATGAAAAAGACTGAATTGCCAAAGTTTATCCTAGTAAATAAATAATCTTTAATATTAAAAAGATTAAATATAGTTCAATGGTTTAAGAATGGAAATCATACAATCTTCTCAATTTATGGAGAAAAAAAATAATTTTATAGAATCACATACCCATTTGTGATTTAAAAATATATCTCAGAAAACCAATGATAACAGAATTTTCTTGATCTGAAAAAGGGCTTTCATCCAGGATATATTAAAATTCAATAACATATAAACAGCTCAGTAAAAATGGGCAAAAATTTGAACAGATAATTCATTAGAGAAGACCCATGCATGGTGAATTAGCATGCAAAAATATGTTCAACAGTTTAGTCCTTAAAGAACTGCAAGCAAAAACTACAATGACATTTAATTTCTCACCCTCAAGAAGGGCTAAAATCAAAACATCTAAAAATATCAAATGTAGACAAGAATAGGGAGCAACTGGAATTCTCAAACTTTGCTTGAGGGAATACAGCAATGCTCAATTATTATTGTTTGAATGAACATAAGTTTGAATGAATATAAGTATTTCTATCTGAAATAGCTTTTAAATGATTGTCATTCATTTCTTAAATAACATTCTGAAAGCTTTTTAGAGTTATACATTTACCTTGGGAACCAAAAATTTGACTCCTAGATACTTTTTGTTTATTTTTGTTTCGATTTACACAAGAGAAATAAAACATTCAGAGCAGATTTATTCATCGAAATAACAACTAGTACTCAATAATCATGGGAACTGATAAACTGTGGAGGCCATGCATCAATGGAAAGGAACAAATAACTAATATGCTTGACTACCAGGTTAATCTTTCAGACACACAAAATCCAAACATAACTCATTTAGACTGAAGTTCAAGAACAGGTAAAACTAATTAAAGTGTGATTATAGTCAGAAGAATGGTTTTCTGGTTTTAACAGTGTTGGAGACTCATGGGGAGAAAGTGCAAATATAGGTTTTTAAAGATGATAGAAATGTTCCATTTGGGGATGATGGAAATATTCTACAGTATGATATTTTTTGTTCCTATACATGGGATTCCCTCTCATTGTTATCACCATATCCTGAAAACAGTAGTGTCTTAACCTTCATTGTTGATTCAGGCTTAAAACAACCTATTTCTAAATATACAGGACTCATAGGTAGAAACTTTGTGCAGGCTTGCTTTTCTTCTAATTTTGAATTATCTTTCATTTTTAGCTAAGAAAACTGCCAAACTTCATTAATTTTATTGTTTGGAAGCATTATAAAATTATAATTCTCAGCATAGTTTTGAAAAATAAAGTTGACCTAAGTATTAATAAATAAAAATCATTTACTAGTGTCACTATATAGCAACAACTGAACTTATTGCTATTACAAAGGTAATAAAAAACAAATTCCCAAGAATTAAGCAAATTGTAGCTCTTGTGACCCATCTGAATTAACTTATCCCTGTGCTTACTCACTCTTTCAGGTACAAATATCAACTAACATTCCCATGGGGAACAGATAGTCTCCTTTCTTATCTAAAAATCAGTGCTGTCTTGCATATCAGCCAGCAGAGGGCTCAATGAGTGAATTTCCAAGTCTTCACATAAGTTAAGAGCACCCTCTGCTAGTGGGTTTTGTTAAACATGTAATTTGCCTCTTAAATCTGCACAGGCTGTGTAGCTGATTATTCTTATTAGTTGTTAAACTTAACCACTACTTATGTTCATTCAAACAGTTCTCTTTTCATTTGTCACACATATCCAATTATTCACAGGCATTTTTTAGTGCCCGAGTGGACAAATCCTAGAATTTTAGAATTGAAAGCAACCTGAGGCCATTTCTCTGAGATCTTTCAGTTCAAATCTCTTACTTCTGAATCTCTTTCAACACCACCACTGACTGGTAACTGGATAACCTCTGCTTGTGGAAGAGAGATAAACAGATATCATCTGTAAGGAGATGCATTATGTTTATGCACAGTTCAATTATTTGGCATCAAAGTCTCTTTTCCAGTAAATTCTATTCATGTATCCCAATAATTCTCTTTGGTCCTACATGAAGTAATTAAAATTTCTCTTTAGATGGACACTCTTTCATGTATTTAGATTCTAGACATTTCTTTGGATGTTGGTGTCAGACTTAGTAAACATAACTTATTTTTCACTTATATTACAGACAAATTAGTTCTCTTTTTATTCAGAGTTGTGTCTTAAAGTAATAGTATACTGTAGTGATCTCATTGCTTTGGAATTTAAATTTGCAAGGCTAACAATCCAAGTATTTACAATTTGGAGGCATAAGGAGCTTCAAAGTTAGGAACAGATTTATGATCTAACACAAAGCCTCTCAAACTTTATTGAGCATTGAATTACCTGGGAATCATTCAAAAGCAGTGTCTGACAATGGTCTGAGGCAGGACTGCCTGGGAATATGCATTTTAACAAGATTTCATATTACTGGTTCATGGATCACATTTTTATTTGCCTGATCTAAGGAGTATCTTAAACATTTAAAAGGCTTTCAAAAATACACTATTTTTGCACACTATTTCATTTTATGTAAACATAAAACTAAGGTAAAACATTAACATTTCCATTCAGGTATAAACAGCCATTTAATGCAGTTTGTAGAAAAATTAGAAGATATCCTATTAGTCATTCACGTATAACAATTATTATCTGGTGTATAGATGTTTTAAACAAGAAAACCCTATTCCCCAAATTATCTTGGCTTATTTACATATCAATAATTGATCAAAACTTGTGCTATAATTGAAAACCCATAACTACTTCTGATCTGATCCCCATTAATGGAGAGTTTAATTTTCATAGGTTGACAGTCTCTCCTCTCTGGTGGCCAGCTCTCACAACTGCCACCAAAAAGATCTCTTCATATTTCCATGAGAGTGAAATGAATTTCTTCTCCCAGGCATTGGACACACCCTGCAGGAAGTTTCTCATGTGTCACTGCAAGTATTTCCCAAGGTGAGTCAATTTCAATATGAACAAAGTAATTTTCTCTCTCAAAGGAGAGGATCATCCATTTTTTATAGTTGTCATATCATGACTTGTTTACAGAGAATATTCTCTGCCTCTGTTGCTATGTGGCATTGGTTTTAGTTTTCTACTACTGACTAATGGGTGCCCAAGAGCTAGATGCAGAACTTTTAATAACAAACAAAAACAATATCGGCCACTACACCTGATGCAAAGCACTGTATTGTTCACACTTACAGAATGCTGAAAGAATAATTATGATCAGTGTCCTTATGTGGATGATGAAACAGAAGTTAAGTGATGGGATGTAGCTCAGCTGGGGGCCATGTGAGTAGTAAATGTCAGGTTGGGGTTTGAAGTCAGATGACTTTGGTACCAAGGTCACAATGCAATCCTGTCTGCCTTTAAGAAGAGATTCATATTAATACTTTAAAAGTTTTCTTTTGAAGGAAGAAACCATAATCTTTAAAATTGAGGATTCCATCATACTGGATCCAGAGTATATGGAAAAGACAAAATGATATTTTTAAATGTGGAGTATCCTCAGGGCATTAATATAAGCCTTCATAGGATCAGAGGTCATTAAAAAGAATTTATGTCAAACACAATACTTTTAAAAACACAAAACAATTACTCCAGCATTTAAGCTATTTAAAGCTCACATATTAACTAAGCAGCAAAGAGTATACAAACAATTTAATGAATCCCTAATACAGATGTTAGCAGAACTAACAGCTTCTGCATTTAGCTTAAGTTAGCACTGAGCTGGCTTAGCTTAGTGGTTTGTTTTCCAAAATACGATGATAAATTTCAATCCTTTCCTATTTATGGCTTACTTTTCAGGGGAAATACTAAAAATTACACTAATCACTAATATTTCTCTAATTTCTGTGGAAAAATAGGCTCATCTTCTTTCCACAATTCCAGCCCAGCTTGATTTGACTTCTTCAGTATTAAAGTATAACTGAGGGTGAAGATGTGATTTTAAAAACCTTAATAACCTTTTCAGATATAATAGTATAAGAAAGGAATAAATATAATTAAATCTATAAAAATGGCTGAAATGAGAAAAAGATAAGATGTGATATATGTATCATTTTGAAACAATGTATCATTTGAAACAATGTCAGAGAATTTAAATAAAAATGATTTCTTCTTTATATGGCATAGTCAAAGAAAATAAATTTTGGTACATATTTTAATGAGTCAAAATCTCTAGATGTCTCAGATGTTTCATGGTAGTGTCCTAATGAATTCTATTGTTCATTCTATTGTTGTTGATTTATATAGATATAGATATAGATCAATCCCATATCTAATCTAGGATAGAAGAGAGTATTATGACTGACTTTTGCTATAAATCTCTGAATGTATTTGTTAAAAACAAAATATTTCCATCTTAATTGTCTAATTTGTACTCATGTTTCACTTGGAAAAAATCTACAAGATTACTAAAGAAAACATAAAACCTGCAATACTATACAGGAGAGGCAGCACAGAAAAGTTCAACTGGGTCACTGAAAGTCATAGCTTGACTGAACCAACAATAGGATTCATGACATCTTTCTGGCTTCCAGAGTCTAACTCAAGTGACATAGATCCTCTTAAGCTACTTATCACCTTTTGTATTTTGAAAACTGCCATCTACTAGTGATCCCTGGAACTCATCATTGAAGTAGAAGATAAGGTTAGGTTACCAATAATGGCCTACTGGGAAAGGCGAGCTTTTAGGAAAGACTTAGTGACTGACTTCTACAATGAAGTAAGCAATGTTGGTTGACTTGTAGGCAGAGGAAATCCAAATTAGTTAATGTAGGATTGGTTTGTCCTTCAAATCCTAAAGGTTAATATTGTCAGCTAGCTAAGTTTGTTTAAAAAATATACAATATATGTAATACAAATATATATGAAGGACTTGTTCAAACAATTTTGATAACAAGAATTGCATGATTTAGCATGTCTCCTATAAAAGAGTTATCTAATAAAAAAGAAAATATTGTTTTCATTGAGGGAAAAATTAAATTCTAGTATAAATTGAGAGGTTACTTTTTTATTGACATGAAAAGAAATGATTTACAGTAGAGGGGGTAGAGAGAGAAAAGGGGAGGGGAGGGGAGGGGAGGGGGGATAGTAGAGAATAGGACAGACAGCAGAATACATCAGACACTAGAAAGGCAATATGTAAATCAATAGAAGGGTAACTGATGTGATACAGCAATATGTATACGGGGTAAAATTGAGAGTTCATAACCCACTTGAATCAAACTGTTAAATATGATGTATTAAGAACTATGTAATGTTTTGAATGACCAACAATTAAAAAAATAAATAAATAAATAAATAAATCCAAAAAAAAAAAGAAAATATGGAACAATAAATATGAAAAAGTCTATGGCAATAAATAAGTATTTATTAAAGTACATATACAAGGTTAAGTATATACATATATATAAATATATATATATGTATATATATAATATACATACACACACGTATATACCCACACACGTATATACCCACACACACATACACACATACACGTATAGTCATTTGATTAAACAAAGTTTGAAATGTTTTCTCCTGATTTTTGTTAAAGCATATTTATTGCTTATAAGTATGTTATAATAATATTGTAGAAAGCAACCTTTCATTTATTTGGAGAATACATAAACATAAATGAAAAGAAAAATCTCAATACTCAGTTTAAAACATAGTTTATCTGAATTTACTCTCTAGTTGTATAGAAGAAAAATAATTACAGACCATTTCAGTCCATAATGATGGTAAACATATTTGTAGTCTTCACTCACAAAATGTGGTGCCTTTAATGTAGCAGTAATTCAGAATTAGTGATGTTCAAAATCCTCAACATGATAAATCTTTTTCTGAAATGAAGACAATTTTAGCAGGAAGGACATGATATAGAAATACATATTCTCAATTCACAGAAGTCACAATGGGTCAATGTTTTTCAAACTGTAAAGTATAAATCATTCATCAAGCATGGAATAAATGGGATGTGACCAGTTATTATTTTTTTAATGGTATAGTGTAGAATATAGGAGTAGAATATTTTGGAGGGCATTTTACAGAGTAAAATAAGAAGCCTTTAATAAAAATCTCAATTCCCCCACATACACTGTCCCCCCACCCTGACACACACATGCATTAGTGTGTTTGTGTATACTAGATCTTAATATAAAATACACATATTTGCTCTTGTGGATCATAATTTAAAAAAAAACAAAAAGTATAAACCTGCTTCAATATTACAAATGCCCAGTCTTTATTATCAAATTGAAATCATACATTGTATTTTCCTTCAGAAAATTGTCTTAAAACTTACTGACACATGCCCCGCTCTCCACCCCAGCCTTACGGGCAGATCCCATTGCTTCTATAACTACTATGGAGGTGTCAAGTGACACCTAGGTGCTGGGCTCAGGTCAACTTTCTGATTTCCAAGCAGTTTCCACTTTAGTTTCCTCGTGCTTTCTCTTTCACCTCTTTAAATTCTATTTGGACTTGGTCAAATGTTCTCAAAGTATCTTGACATATTCACTAGCAATTACTTTTAGAGAGGCTCGATAAAATTACCACCGCCACTACCCCTGTTTCAAAAGTGTTAAGCTAAAAGGTCCTAATGAGGCAGCTGCAAATATCAAGTGAGTGGCCAAAAGTATTTTTTTCTTGTGCCATTGGTTTGAAAAAAAAAAAAAAAGAAAGAAAAGAAAATGAGACAATCCCAATGAACTTCTTGAGCTTTTGAGTGTTGAACAAAACGCAGGAATAAATAAGTAAATACACTAAAAATTACACAGTGAAAGAAACTGAAGAGAGGGAATGAAAAACCATAACACTCCCCCAGGAAAAATGCTTTGGGGGCAAAAAAGAAGTTAAAACCTGCTCAAGGCTTTGTTCTGAGAAGCTATTCAAAGGAGACATCTGGTCTCCTTGCCAAGATTTTATTCTGTCCCTCTCTGAGAGAAATCATACTCCTTCCTGCTGACATGGAATTGTAATCAGACCACCTTTATTTTATATAGAGCCTGAGAGAGTACTAACAATTTTTGGTTGTGGATAGCCTGGGAAGAATTTAAGCCACTAATCCATTGTCTGTAAGTACTTCATTCTCAAACCAACGCCATAAACAATCTAATTCTTGAAAAGCTGACACATAATACCCAGTATGAAGAGAAGAACTTATGTTTAGTAGCAACCTGAGGAAAAATAAGTACATAAAATCAACAAAGAAGCATCAGTGCGGTTCCTAGGAGATCTGGGACTGCATATCTGGATATAACATTGGATAAATTGAGAAAATTAGGGCAATCATGGATCAAAAGTTATAACACAGCATTTCTGTACATCACAGAGACCCTTTAGGGAAGCCCTGACTCTGCAGTGAGTTCATCTATCAAAGGGATAATGACCCCCAAAACATTCTTCTATAGACAGAATAGAAACTATTTCCTTTTTAAAAGAAAGGCACCTGTGGGAACTAATTAGGATGAAGTATCTCTTTCAAAGTATAGGCTATAAGCCTGTTGAGTGAATAAAAAATTTACAAGACTGGCTTAGAATGAGGGAGAACCCAAATGGCAGCTGCTAGTGGCCTGTGATATGAAAGCAAAATTTGGGGAGATTAAGGCTGATATTCATCAAGGTGGTCATGAGAGAAAACAGTAACTATAACAATAACTATACTCAGGAAAATTTTAAATAATGCAAGTCACTCTACCCCAAATTTAATGAACAAGTGAGTCAAAGTGAAGAAGCCTCCGTGAAATACATATCTTATTTACAGATTCAAGGAAACGTTCTGAAAGGATAGGAAGCTCCCTTAAGGAACTAAGCAAGAGGTTTATGGTAAGAGCTTACTTTTTTTATTTTATATGTTCTAATTTGGTTTGGTGCTATTGGCTTTTTAAAACATGTACATGTATTATTTTTCTCATATAAAATAGTATTTATAAGGGAACAGTATGATCATGATTTGAGGAATACAGTATATTTAATTTTTTTTTTCATTCAAGATATAGATTTGTGAAAACTGTTGAACTTTATGGGTTTAAATAAAAGCATGTGTGAAGGAATAATATAGGGCATTTGTATCATTTCACTATCAGTTGAATGCATGGATTTAATAGTGTAACTCAACTGCCAAAGCTTATCATACTTATGCATAACAGAGAGAAGAAATATAGTGGAGTCTTAGAAATATACCTAGAAAGAATCAGGGACCATAAACATCTACTGGGATAGAATTTGTATGCAATTTTTATTGTTACTCATGTGATAAAGCCTCAAATTTTATTTTTAAAGTTAATCCATTTATCAATCTACCTTAATCTATATTCTCCCCTGACAGCGCTTCAAAGAAAGTCAATGCTCACATATTTCCTTAGAGTTTTAAGTCTTCTAAAATGCACATTTTGCTTTATCTCTGCTTTTACACTGCCTCTGAGGCTTCACTTCATTTTGGACAATAAAAAATTTGTGGAGTCAAAAAGTGACCAAATCTAATAGGTAAGTTATATGTTTTTATTATATATTGGCCTGTAAGAACCATTTTAAATTTTTGGTGACTTACATCTTCCCTCTCCCAACACTTTTTCAAAGCTTCTGTGATACTATTCCTTCCTGTTCCTTCTCCTAATTTTAGGGCTTTCTGAGTCCTCCATCTCTTCTGGACCCTTTCCCTCCTCATCCTACAGTCTCTTTCTGGATTATGGCTGTATCTCCATTTACATACTGAAATTTTCCAAATCTAGGGCAAATCTTTTTTTAAGTGTATTTTTCTTACCACCTTCAACATATTTCTGTTTGGATGTACCATGGATACTTCAAACTTAATATGTCTCAAAAAATATCTCAAGGGATTTCTTTAAAACCAGTCATTTCCTGGTATTCCTTTCTTCAGGGAATGGAGCTTACCGCCATTGTTGCTGAAGCTAGAACTATGGTACTTCATGAGTCCATTTCCTCATTTATCACATCCAATCAATTACCAGAATGTATCAATATTATGGCATCTGTTTTAATGTCTCTTTAATATCTCATCACCACTTCCCTCTTATACAAATAAATGCAATCAATCTCCCTATATTTTCATACTTATCTATGAACCATTCTCCACATAGCCAGAGCAATTCATTCTCTCTCTCTCTCTCTCTCTCTCTCTCTCTCTCTCTCTCTCTCTCTCTCTCTCTCACACACACACACACACACACACACACATACACACACACACACAAATACAAATGCAATCAAGGTACTTTCCTGCTTAAAATTTAATAATGGCTCCCTTCCTGTTACTTTTGTGATAAAGGCAATGTGTTTATTATGACTTGGTATACTATTCCATCTTACCACCTTATTCTATGCTCATCCCCAATTCAAATCAATATTCTAGTCCCTCAGAACATCATTCCATTAATCAATTACATCCTCTTCCTATCCATGCTTCAGAATCCTCCCTAGGAGTAGTCTCTAAAACACACACTTTTGACCTCTTAAATGCTCGGACAATTTTTATATGTCATTTATATTTCAACTAAGATATTATCCTCTGACCTCCATGCCTCTATACAAATCTTGGTTTACTGTCACTCATTTATGTTCCCATAACAAATAATATTTTGTTTGCATTTATCTCATATTACAATAATCTCTTAACTTATCTCAAAGATTCATGAGGGCAAGGGTTTCATCTATTTTCTCTACCATTTTATTTCTAATGTAGTGATAGCACAGATTTGGAATTAAGTCAACATTTTTAGTTGTGTATATAAATGAAAAAAATCATCATCAGTCCTATGGAAAAATTTATTCTCAGAAATCTAGAGATCTTTGGCTACTCTTACATTAATTTAACTTATAGCATCTGATTTTATTCAATCTCTTTTAGTCATGTTTCAGAACACAATATTAGAATACGCCTGTTCTCTTCTGATAAACTTTCCACTCAGGGGACATTGTGGGAGTCATCACAAATCTTCAAGACAATTACTCAAGAACTGTTTTACCCCAATAGATATGCACATAAGTATACACTAGGGGGTTATGTACTGCTTTGAAAAGGCAGAAGAGTTCTGGGAATGAATCATTATCTTGAAAACACTCAAAGTTCTTATAAGTTGTGCCGGGGAAGCCCCACATCCAAGTGACAGATTTCATTAGCAGTACATCCTTTTTGCTATCTTTGTGGAACATTGTTAAGTGCTATGCTAATAGACAAAAGTAGAAAATCAGAACATATGTTATGAAATTAGCTGGAAGCTATAAAAGCAACATTTTTGGGGGGGGGAAGAGGAGTTTTGGTTCAAAGACATAGTTTTCTGACATTTTAGTATGCAATAAAAATATCAAATAATGTGGTCCTAAAATTGAGCAGAATTAAGCTTGGTTATATGCTCATCTGAGTTGCATAAAATCAGGATAACAAGAAATCTAAACAAAATGCTACAAGTAAATATTTAGCTTTGTTCAGCACCTCCTATTAGGCAACTTACTTTGAACTAAGAGTTGGAAGATGTAACCTGGACATACTGGGGTAAGAAATTGAGAGGAAATACACAGAACTCTATAGAGATAAATCACTACAGTTATAACTATTTAGATGAAAGGATGTGTTCTGTAGTTATTGAAAACTGAGAGAGTAACAAATAGGTGATTTTTAATCACTTTTAGGCCTATAGAAACACTGTCTTTAAATACAAAGGACAATTGAAGATGACTGTTTATAAATGGTACAAGAGAGGGGAGATAAAATGGGATGGTAAAAGGGGGATTAAATGCAAGGCTCTAAATGGAAGTCATAATCCAGCAAAATCCTTTAGTAACACACCACAGATACCGGGTTGAAACAAACAAAACAAAGCAAAAATAAGAGGGTTCTTCTCTCTTCCCTAAGTATAAAAAGGACTTGTTTCCTGTCTGTTCACCATGAGTAGAAACATAAGGATTAATTCTGAGCACTTCTAGGAAAATGATTCATGGATATTCAAAGAAAAAGAGAGCAATGGGTATATGTGATATGAGTCAGGCAAGGTAAAATTAAGGTAGAAAAGTAAACTGCAAAAGAGATTTTCAAAAATTAGAAAATAGCATTTGGGAAAATAAAAGGTACAGAATAGCCAAAGCAATCCTTATTGAGAAAAGCAAAGCAGGTGGCATCAGAATACCAGACGTTAAAATATTATACAGAGCTATAGTAACAAAACAGCATGGTATCGGCACCAAAACAGGCATTAAGAAGACACGGAGACAAATCCACATAAATATAATCATCTCATACTGGAAAAAGGCGCCAAATACATACATTGGGGGAAAATATAGTTCCTTCAACAAATGGTGCCGAGAAAACTGGAAATGCATGTGTAGTAGAATGAAATTTAATCCCTATCTCTCACTTTGCACAAAACTCAACTCAAAGTGGATCAAAGACCTAGGCATTAGACCAAAGAAACCCTGCACCTACTAGAAGAAAATGTAGACCAAACTCTCCATCATGTTGGCTTAGGAACCAACTTTCTTAACAAGACTCCTAAAGCACAGAAAGTAAAATAAAAATGAATAAATGGGATACTATAAAAATTAAAAGCTTCTTTATAGAAAGAAAACAATGAAAAGCATGAAGAGAGAGCCTACAGAATGAGAGAAAATCTTTGTCACCCACTCCTCAGGTAAGATGTTAATTTCCAGGATATACAAGAACTCAAAATGCTTAACACACACACACACACACACACACACACACACACATACACACACAAAAAAAATGAGCAAAGAAACTAAACAGACCCTTCTCAAAAGAAGAAATAAGAATGGTCAACAAATATATGAAAAAATAGTCAACATCTCTAGCAATTAGAGAAATGCAAATTAAAACTACATTGAGATTTCAGCTCACTTCAACAAGAATGGCAATTATCAAGAATACAAGTAACAATAAAATGTTAGTGAGAATGTGGGAAAAAGGGTATACTAATCCGTTGCTGATGGAACTGCAAATTAGTGCAACCACTATGGAAAGCAATATGGAGATTCCTCCAAAAAAAAAAAAAAAAAAGACAGGATTAGAACCACCATTTGACCCAGTTATTTCACTCCGTAATATATATCCAAAGGTGTTAAATCAGCATAATTCAGTGACACAGCCACATCAATCTTTATAGCAGTTCAATTCACAATAACTAAGCTATGGAACCAAACTAGATGCTCATCAACAGATGAATGGATGAACAAATTGTAAATATAATGTATGTATATACAAAATGTATTTATAATACATTTTATCATATACATATGATGAAATGTTTCTCAGCCATAGTAAGAATGACTTTATGACATTCACCAGTAAATGAATGGATCTGAAGACTATCATTCTAAGTGAAATAAGCCAATCTCTAAAAAAGAAAAGTTGAATGTCTACTCTGATATGTGGATTCTAACCCACAATAAAAAAGAGCACAGGAGGGGAAGATTAGAAGTTTAATGGACTAGACAATGAGAATGAAGGGAATTGGTGGAGGATAGAAATAGAAAAGATAGTGAGATGAATTGGACATAACTTTCCTATGTACATATGTGAATACACCACAATGAATCTCGACATCATATATATCCATCTATAGCACTGGGTTCCTAATTAGACAAGATATATTCTGTGCTTGTAAAAATACATCAAAATGAATTCTACTGTCATGTATGACTAAAAATAATAAATAAAAAAATTTGAAAATACACTTCCAGAGTAACATCTCAAGACACTGAAGTTTATGAGATTAAGTAAAAAAAAATTACAGAATAGAATGAGACTTTTTAAGTTTCTTCTTGGTGTATTTAAAGAAGTTCTAGGAAGAGTCTCCATGCATAAAATAAGAAGAGGATTCAATGAAAACTGAGTAATAAAAGATCAAGATAGGGCTCTAGGAAAGGGAAATCAAATTTTGAAAATAAATTTAATAGAATCAATAAAAATCAAACTTAAGAAAATATTCCCTGAAAAGAACAAATATAATAAAAGATGAAAGAAATTAAAAAATTAATTCACAGAGTCAAATAAAGAAGACTGATAACTAAGTAACGATAGTCCAAGAATGATAGATTAAGGGGGAAAATATAAAGGAAAAATTATCAAAGTAATATTAGAAGATATTTTCCCTGAGTGAGGAACAGAGTTTTTTGGTTAAATGGTCCTTCAAGTGTGCAACTAAAAGAATGAAAAAAAAAAAATCCATGTCTAGATGCACCTTTGTGACAATTAAGAACATGAAGTTCAAGGTTGAGATCACAAACTCCTTTAAAGGGAAATAAATAATTCACCAATGAAGGCACAAAAATGAAGCTCTAGACTTTAGAAACAGTGCATGCATGAGAAGAAATGGAGCATAACTTGCAAAGTATGGGACTATATTTTTTTAAATATTTTTGTGTAAAATTAAACTATCAGCTGAGTATCAGGGAAGAATAAAGTCGATTTTAGATAGACAAAGAATCACAAAGTTTATAACTTCTGCCTCCTTTCCCAGGAAATTAGTCTCCCTACCCACTTACAATTAAGCTCTATCCATGGGCCCTCAATTGATACTTTTGTCATTTCAAGTAGGGTAACTGAACCTCCCCTTAAGATTTCAAGAAGCACAGACAATATGACTGACTCCCCATCTTGTAGAATGCCCCCTCTCCCCACCCCCTTTGCTCTACATAAGCTTTAACAGCCTTAAATTGACCTTCATATTTATAGAGATTATATTTTCAGTTTTGTTCAAATTGTAAATCATTCTTTAAATATTCTAGATTTCCTACTTTTTTTCCTAGTTTTCACTTCAAACCCTTATTCTCCTACTGCTCCCTAAGTTGACATTATAGTTATCATAGTGGAATGGCTTGAAATTGTGCTGATGTGCTTTCCTTTCTTGGCATAGCCTCTTTTTTCCCATGAGTACATCTTCAATTAACTTCCTATGAAAAGAAGAGAATAAATAAAGGTTCAAGGTCAGGGTCAGAGAGCAGAGGGGAGATTGAGAGTATAAATGAACTAAACCCTTACCTTCACACCAGGAAATAAATATGTAACCTACAGATCATTTAAAAAGTTGTCAATTTATTTAATACATCAAAACAACCAAAACCAGAAATAGAATAGTTGTCGTTACAGGACACAGCCCAGGAGAGGGAAAAAGTCTGGCACTCAAAACACTTGCTTTTCAATGTAACTTGCAACCTTTAATGCTATTCACCAAATATTACCAGTTTGTTTGTTGTTTTTTTTTTTCCCCCTCAAGAACATGACAGGATTGCACTTCCTGGCTTGGCCCTGTTTAAAGTTGCATGGGTTTATGGAACCAGTCACTCTTAGTGTCTTGTGACAGTAGCATATATCACCTCGAGGCAGGGATCAAGAGCCAGTGCAGGATTCACCACCCTCTCTCTCTGAATAATAAGTTGTTGCTTCTGGCCCCTTTTATAACCACAAAAGAGGCACAAGATCTATTGGACTTCTTTGTATTTTGGAGACAACATATTTCTCATTTGGGTGTATTGCTCTGGCTCACAGCCAAGTGACTCAAAGAGATGCTGGTTTTGAGTAGGGCCTAGAATAAAAGAAGGATCTGCAGCAGGCCCAGGCGGCTGTGCAGGTTCCTTTGCCACTTGAACCATAGGAAGAGCAGACCCGAGGGTGCTTTACGTGGCAGTGACAGCTAAGGATGCCATTAGGAAACTTAAGCTGGTCTAAGTGAAATATAGCAATAGATTCTTAGGATTTTGTAACAAAACTCTGTCTTCCCTTCAGGAAATTATTGTCTTTTTGAGAAATCAGTCTTGACCTCCTACTGGGCTTTAGCAGAAACTGAACACTTAACCAAGGACCACCAAGTTACCCTGAAACCTGGGCTGTCTATTGGCTCTGATTCTCCAGAGAATACTGATTAATAAATGATGAAAAGGCAGCTCTCTATCCTTGAACAATGTTATGTGATAATGAAAACCATAAAAATTAAGCAAGAATTAATTTTTTTGCTATACTAGTTTATGTAAAGTGTTGGTCCTCAAACTCAGTGAATATCGAGTGGGGATGATAAATTTGCATTTTAATCAATGTAAGATATTTTCACAGGGGTAGTCCTTAGACACGTATGTGAATGCTGCCTTAATATTTTATTATTTGTACATCAATATTTGAAATATTATTTATTTTCCCATGAACATTGGCAAGTGTTAGCTACCAGTAAATAAAGGGGATGAAAATTGGAGTTGAGGAAAAAGTCAAAGAAAACTCAAAATCACAATTAAAATGTAAGTAAATCATCATTTCAGTGAAGATTCACCATCTCCAAGAGTTCACTGTGAGGAGGAAGTACTGGGGAGTGATCTATTCCAAGTTGCATTGTTATATTGTGTGCATGTATGAATATGAAACAACAAATCCCATCATTACATACAACTGTAGTGGACAAATAAAATGTGGAAGAGGAAAAAAATAAAAATGCAACTGATTTTCAAAAAATAAAAAAAATAACATATATAGAAGATGGGGCAGAGGATAGAGCTCAGTGATAGAGCACTTGCCTAGCATGCACAAAGCCCTGGTTTTATTGGATCCCTAATGACCCTCAGATAGTAAAAAGTAAAGTACATGGGAAGATATGCATCTATTGTGTGTGTGTGTGTGTGTGTGTGTGTGTGTGTGTGTGTGTATTCATATATGTTCTAGGGACTGAAATGGAGCAAATTATGTTCAATACATGTATGTTAAAATGAACCCCACTACTATGTATAACTATAATGAACTATTAAAAACATTTTTTTAAAAGAGAAGTCACTGTGATTAGGATAGAGAAAGAACCTGAGAGTTGTGTCTGGTCACTTCTCAAAAGAACCCAGTAGATGATAAGACACCAGCTAGATGAACTGTCAGCTTACCACCTCCTCAGACACCAGGAAGGGCAAGTAGAACTCAGGAAAAGGGGATTCACCAAGCCAGTTGGTTTTCTAAGGCTGCACCCCCACTCACAGAGCTCCATCCAGGAGGAGTCATTTGTATTCTCCAACATGATGGAGGACTGTTCCCTGATCTACTTAGCCACAATGCCTTGCTCTGTAAAAGTTCTGAGACCTAGGCTCCTGTTTTATCACATCACTCTGCAAATCCATTAATCAATCTCAGATCCTAAGAGCTGATCTAATGACACTGGATGTATTCTCAGTTCTTTCAAAACTTACCTATGCAAGCCTGTGGCTCTGTTTAAATTGTATGTCCTATTTCAAAGTAAAACATGCCATATCCATTTGATCATATTTTCCCTACTCATTTTAACAACGGAAAACCAAAGCCTTGCAATAGGTACCGAATAAACAATATTAAAATTTGAAGGTATTAAAAATATATGAAATCATTAATAAAACAAGTCTGTCTATCATCACCAAAATTAAGTCAACATATGTGGTGGCAACTGTTAACACTGTCTTGTCCATCTCACCCACGTGTACATGACTCATAAATTGGGAAGAGTAGATACAACTCTTCTTACATTTTTATTCTCTTCATTTTATATATTACTGAGTCTCAAAGCAGTCTCTTCCTGCCACTTGACACCTGATGTCTGAATGTAGTAGGGGATATGATGCGTATTTGGCTAAGAGACAGCATGCACACTGTTTAATAAGTGAGTTGTTTTGCTGCTCTGTCACAAAGCAAAACATATCAAGTATCCAAGGAAAAATAATGTTGTATTTAACGTAGGATGTTTTTCACCACTTCAAGCAGTATCCTTGTACATTAACCATTTTTCTTTGAGTAAGCAGTCTTTTCTATATTGAGAACACTGAATTTCATAATTGATTGTGTTTCCACTTTAAAGATCAGCATCAAATTTGCAGTCTTTTCCCACTCACTGTATGGGGTCTCTGATTGATATTTTTGTGAACTAACCATGTCCAATGTTATCTGTCTTTTTCTACAATTATTTTCCTTAACGCCAACTCTGTCATCTATCCATTACTGCTCTGATAAAATGTATCTTTGAAAAACACTTTAAAACATAGCTAAGCTGAAAAGGAATAAGAAGTAATAAAGAGAGAAAGAGAAACGTACGAGAAAATATATCCACAGTACGGATCAGCCATGCACTGTGGAGGAAGTTCAAGGCCATGGTACTTCAGCTTATAGGTCAGATACAAGCAGGCCATCCCAGCCTGCACTGTAGATGGGGAGCGAGATTAACCTCTGTAAATTATTACTGCCTTGTTCCCTTTATTTCTTGTGACTAACATGAGTTAGCCACTAATTAAAGTAATGATGCTTAATAAAATTATTTATGGATCAACTAGAAGCATGAATCAGGGCACAATGTTGAATGCTGCAGTGGGGGGGGGGAAGTTCCACAAGAGTTGAGCAGAGTGGAGACAGAAATGTGGGCAGTGAATTTTTAGATAAAGGCCAACTGGGGTTGAATTCTGCGTCTATCCATTTCTTATTGGTGTGACCTTGAGTACTTAGATCTTAGTTTCAATTTCCCTTATTTACAAAACAGGAATAACTTAGGACTTCTGTGTGTTCTTTAGAGATTTTAAATTGAGGTAATTAGAGAATTTAGTACAGAATATATCTTTCACTCATGTTAGTTGCTTTTGTGATTGTTCTTGTCCTAAAAAATTTAAAATTTGGCCAGCAAAAGTGGTACATGCCTGCAATCCCAGTGGCTCAGGAGACTGAGGTAGGAGGATTGTGAGTTCAAAGCCAGCCTCAGCAACTTAGCTAGGTCCTAAGTAATTTAGTGAAACACTTGTCCCTAAATAAAGTGTTTTTAAAAAAGGACTAAGGATGTGGCTCAGTGGTTAAGTGCCCTTGAGTTCAATACCTGATACCAAAAAAAAAAAAAAGTCAAGTACACAAGATCACAGTTTAAGGGCATATGTAATAAATACCGTAAAAGGGTCATAAGCAAAGTGTTATGGGGAAAGAGGAAGGACAAAAGACAAATGACCAAAGCCCGAAACCCAGCTGTGGGACCAGTTCAAACAAAACCTCTAGTGACTTAAAAGTAAGGCTCCCAATGAGTCTGATAACTCAAAGCAAAGACACATCAGGACTCAGGGTGGAGGAACAAACTGGGACAGCCAGTAAAATCTGAAGGTAAAATGAAAAAGCTATCAAGATGAACAAGTAATGAGAATACTTCTTTTGCAAAGGAATCCATCTGTGAAAAGTAATATGCTCTGTATGTTGCCATCAATTAGGATATGAAACTACTTTATAGCTCTTTCATAATAGCTAGCATTTACTGTGGAATTGATATATGGCAGAAGTCTGTTAGATACACAACAGACCTATAAGGTAAAGATTATCTCCATTTCCCAGAGTAGGAGAAAAGGCTTACCCAAGCTTGACTACTTAACAAATAGTAGCATGGAGATGCTTCCTAGCTAACAAAGTTCATGCTCCAAAGCTTTTTAGCTAAGAGATCACTAACATTCTACACTTATCTAAAAAACTGTATCTTAAGATATTATTTTTGATGATCTTGTAACAAATCACAACCATTCTCTGAGCAAACCACAGAAGAACTTGAATAAACAGGGTTAAAGGTTGTACATTCTGGATGAAACAGGCAACTCTGATACCAGTAGTTTCTCAGAGAAAAGATAGCTGCCACCATGCTCATGGGGCAGTAAATTACTCAATATTTCTGTGTTTTTCTAGTGATTCCAACTCAGGACAATATTAACCACTCTGTTAAATTGGAAACACATTGCTGTAGCATTCTAAAGTATACCAAGTGTTCAATTTTGGGGGAAACAATCTATAGGCAAAGAGGATAAGTGATAACCTTCCAGTGTTTGCTTTTTTAAGTTTTCTAATCAAATTTAATGGAACAATAAAGTTTTGTGTGGCTTGTTCAATAATGACTAAGCTCTAAGAAGAGACTCAACATAATTTGAAGCAGTTCTAAAAGTTAAATCTAACAGTTATCATTATGTTGTAAATAATAATAATAATAATATGATTGCCAAAATAGCATTTCGAAATAGCCAACTGTAGGAAAAGGCAAAGGAGACTATTTTGCACTAGGTTATAATCAATAAAGAACCTTATCAGAAAGAACTTTACAAAGATTATATGATGACTAGGGCCATTTGCCGAATGGCTTTGGTTCTCCATCTTCTGGATACTTAATAGTTCTCTACTTCCTGATCCTCTTGCTTCTGTGCTAGACTCTGTGATGCATTTTAGTCAAAGAACCAGGAATAGAGATATAAAGTAAGTCACCTCCAGAGCTGAGCATTTCATGATTAGTACAAGTGCCATTCCCCTCCCCAGGTCTCTTTCTCAGTGTCCCACTGCCTGGCAGACTTTGAGATAGTGGTTGCTCCATCAACCTGAGATCTGGAGCAAGGGAATAAAGTGCAGAACTTTAATTCAACCTGCAATATAGACTACCAGGGAAAGTTAAAATTTTGTAGCTATAAATCTCTAACATTTTGTGGTTTTGACTATCGAGTAACCTATAACAGAAAATATGGTGGGAGCCATATAATCCTAAATTTACTAGTATATACATTTGAAAATGCCAAAGAAACAGGTGAAATTAAATGCTAGTTACACTTCAAGTGCTCAGGAGCCTCACGTGGCTAGCAACTACTGTGTCAGAACAGACATTGCATATGGTGAGCAGACAATATATAGTATTTATCATTGAAATTTCCTCAATAACTACACATACACATAGAAATAAAATTGGCTTAGATGTAAGAAGGACATTTTGGTTTGCTTTAAGATTGCAGTGGGTTATCAAAATAGATAAGACCTCTATACAGTGAGAAAACATGAAACAAAGAAAGCAGAGTGGTGTAAGTATATTTCCTAATCAATCTTCACTTTTCCAGTCTCAGAAAACAGAAGTGTAGAGGACTTTGAAATAGCCACAGCTAGGCCTCAAGAAAACAAACAGCATAATTTTGTAAAGATTTAAAGAATATATCTGAAAGAGATAGCAGCAAATATCTTCTTTTCCTTAAGTCTTGGACTGAGGAAAAAAATATAAGAAACGAAGAGACTGTTTTCAATCCATCTAAACTAATCCAGAGCGAAAGAAAGGACAGAATAAAATTTTCAGGATTTTAACAAGAAATAATTATCGGTGACATTTGGAAGTACAATTGTGGTGAATTCATGAGTTAAGGGACCAAATTAAAGAAATTTCAAAGGAAATCTAGTGAGAAGGAAATTGGAGCAATGAGTGAAAGAAAAGAGTAAGGGTGAGAGTAGAAAGGCACATCTATAAAATAGAACTCCACTTTAGCCAAAGAGCCCAGGGAAACTTAATGAGAAAAAACAGCCATTTGTGGGACTGTGTAAAGCTAATAATGAAATGCAGGGTTTTACAAGGAGATGAGTGACATGAGGGCAAAAAGCAGCAGAGGACTTAAACAAGGATCAAATGCCCTGTCTGGAGGCTTAAAGGAATAAAATGTGAGGTAGAGATTTGGATTGGCTGCCAATCAAAGGTAAAATCTTTGATCTGTTGAGAATTACATGTTTAAATAATTGGTTACCTTGACATAGAATGAAAGGAAGCATGGGATTTATAGGTAGTTAGAAATTTAGCTGGAATAAAGAAAATGAGAATTTGACTGACTAATAATATAATTTTTATAGAATTGTGTGAATATATATTCATGAAGATAAAATGAATAAAATCGCAAGAAATAAAAATGAATCAAAATCAAGTCTATCATATGTACTAGACAGGTTTTAAATGAAAAAAAATAGAAATGAAATTTTATTTCCTTAAAACTTAGTATCAGAAAGGTTTGTTGTGCTTTTAAGCAACTGAGAGAATAAGTACTAAATGAACTTTTGGAAAAGTTTCTGCAGTGTCTACAACAGCACCGTGTTATTTTGCTCATGCATGCTATTTCCAAGTGTATATCAAACTCAAAAGTTCTTGAAAAATCACCATCTCTAAGACCTTCACTTGTACACATTCTAACCTGTGTTCCCATATAAATCTTGGCATCAATATCTGGGAAAATAAAAATATCAATTAAAGAGTGTAGGTGAAATAAAACAATTCTCTAGATTTGTGTAACTAAATGCAAAGTTTCTGGGACATATGTTAGATTCAAGATAAACAAGTATCTTAATACATTTTTTTTCTAATAGAGAAATAATTTATGCTTAAAGTAAAGAAGAGTTTAGGTCAAAGAATACCCAAAAATAACAGCAAAGATTTTGGAAGAAAAAAATGTTTTAAATGGATCAAAAAAGAGATAGAACTTTAAGGTCATGTCAACTAAAGCAAAGAACCCAAGATAAAAAAAAAAAAAAAACTTGTAGAAAACAAAATTTTATAAAAGAGCATCAATCAGTAAACATAATTTCAACTGAAACCAAATAACTTTTAAAAAATTCTGAACTAAGCAACTGATAAAGTGATGAAGAATAAAAATTACCTACAAAATAATATTTAGACTGTATTTTCAGAATCTAAGCAAAAGCGCTTAGCATAATTCAGATTTATAAGTAGAAGGATGAGAAATTAAAAATCATCAGATTAACACCTTAAATGACAATTAACTCAGTGATGTTTTTTCTACTGACAGAAGGCTAACAACAGCAGTTCTCAATTTTAAAAATGATGAATTAAATAAAGATGATGGAAATTTTTAATTTATTCACATGGCTAAATACCTGGATGTAATCCAATTAAGTTCGCCTCAGGAAATTACTCTCAAACATTTTGTCTGTGTGAGGGTAATATCAACTACTTTCCAGTGGAAAATATTTCTCTCCCACATGATTTCAGTTTCTTTTCCATTACCACCACCCTGCACCAACACACACACTCATTTCCTTTAAAATTCAGAATGTCAAAACATTAAACTCATCCCCTCATTCAAGATCCAGTGTTGATGAGTAGGGCTAGTTTCAAATGAGAAGAAGGCTCCAGGCACAGATGCAGAGAGGATAGCATAGTTTTGGAGTCAAAGAGTTCTGGGCTTCAATTATTCCAGCAATGATGTCCAGTAGAAAGCGGGTTAACCTCTGGGATACTTACTTTCTTAATTCACCAAATGACTATCATATTCATCTACCTCACAGTTATAGTGAGAATTAGATAAAATAACGCTGTTAAGCACTTTGTCCACCTTGGCACATAGAACATGGTCAATAAGGTAATTTCATTAAGATCTTATTCAAAATTCTGCTCTGCCATTAGAAGTTCAGGGACTCAGTTCCTGAAGCCATAGTATCTACTTCATAGCATTAGAAGATTAAATAAGTTAAAATATGTGAAGTGGTTAGAACAGTATTAAGCAAATAATTAATGTTACAAAAATAGAATCATCATTATTATTACTAGACTTAGAATCTCTAATCAATCTTAGAGGTTATGAAAACAACAGTCTTAATGAACAAAAATTCAAATGTTCTATGGAATTGGGTACAACTACAGGAATCAGAAAAAGGATCCAGAATTTATGACCTAAAAAATTAGTAAAAAAGAAGAGAACAGACCCATGAACACAGTGCTAATTCCAGACTTCACGTCTTCTTTTAGAATCTCTGCTCCATGTGGGAATTCAATGCTAGTAGTTGTGTGTTGGTTACAAGAAGAATGGGCCCTCATAGATGTGGTTTGCAAGGACAACAGGCCAGTCCCCCCATGGAGATCACACATACTTCTCCATGTGAGCTCTGGCCTCACAAGAGCCTCACGGTGGCATGTACTGTGCTGTCACCAGCTGTGCTCTCACAGGGCAACACTCAGGTTCGTTGTAGTAGGGCTGTTTTTTCAGTTCTCTGACTCTATTCCAGAACCAAGCAGACAGGGGTTCTAATCCCGGGTCTGTCATTCACTAGCTTTGTGACCTGGGCAAATTACACAGTGTGTGTGACCCTTCGCTTAGGATTTGCCTGTCTCTCAGGCGTGACATTTGGATGTACCTTATGTACAATATCTGGGACACATCAGTAGGTAGTTACCAATTGTTACCCACACAGCCTTTTCGTCTGAATTCTCCCTCAGGTCTCACAACATCTGAACACTTTTATTTTCAAATCCTGTCTATATAATGAATTTATTTTCCTCCCTCAGAGTTAAGTGCCTGTCATGTCTTAGAGCCCTCGTTAGCCTCTTGCACACACTGACTTTCATCATGGCTATTTATACCTCCTCCCTCTGGTTCCATCTCTCCATTTCTGCTCCCAGACTAGAGAAGGATATCAACCAAGGTGGCTATATATATATATGAAATGAGTCCTAAGAGTTTTTTTCATCCTTTATATTGGATTATCCTAGTTATAACATCATGTTTGCAGTTTTAATTGACTCTTCTTCCTATGTCTGTGTTGCCTAAAATCATCTCTATAAAAGTTTTCTGTCTCCTGGAAAACTCCGCCCATATGCTCTTCTTCATTTTTAGACATATACCCAGGGCAGATCTTACATCAGTCTTTCTGTCTTCAGCACATCATCATGACTCTAGGATGTCCTAGATACCAATGTCTGTGTTGAATTTCTCTCCCTCAACATCCTTTGAAAATTCAAACTTAGTCTTCCAAAGCAGATCAAGTCACTACCTACAAGGTATGCTCCCACTTCCTGAATATCTCATATTATCCTGGTCCATGAATTTACGTAGTCCAATCAGCATAAAAGCATTGGTTGGCCACACTGTGTTATGATTTGTTAAATGGTTTTCTAACCCATTCTGCTATGTGTTACTTGAAGGTAGAAATCATGCCCTTTCTATACTCTCAACCTCATCATTCACTGTAGCACTTGGTGAGTTTTAAAAATATTTAGTGACTAAAGATGATCACTCTTTGTACTTCAGCAAGTGACCACTGTTATTAATAATAAACTCTCGTATTTGCTTGTTTTCATCCCAATATAATTCTACATTCACTACTATCACATCCATCTGTAAAACCAAAATTCAGCAGCATAATAAAGTCCAAGTATCTTCCCCTGAAATGCATGGGAAGCTAAATATAAACAAATTTATCCTCACAATTTACCACAATAATAGATCAAAAGTGAAACATCCTGTGAATATTTTTATCTAAATTGAAAATATCGTAGGATTACTATTAAGCACTAAGATGCAAAAAAGTGTTTTAAATAAGTAAAAATCCATTATTGATAGTAATGAGAATTCTTAGGAAGGGACAGAAAATTAGTTCATTTAAATGATGATGTATATTTACTTGAAACCAGAGACCCACAGTGTACATAATGAGCTTACAATAGATACAACCTCACTTTGGTCAGAAACAGGACAGTATTGCCCTGCCCACACTTCAACATATTGTTTTGGTCATAGGTAGAAAGGTAATGTCCTACACAATTGAAGAAAAGAAGTAAAAATTGGAAAGGACATGGTGATGAGATAATCAATGCCTGAGCATAGTATTACTTGCAGAAATCAATAACTTCGATACGTGAATATAATAACCATTTATACTGTCGTAAAAGACAAACATTTAAATAGCAGTAAAATGTTAAATATCTAAAAATAATTAATACGAGTTCTACATGATAAGGAAATTTTATAGCCTGTAGGAAAAAGAATACTGAAACAAACAGAAACCATTTTCTTGGATAGGAAAATACAAAATCATGGTTATTATTGTTATTTTAGTAAAAATAACCAGAAGAATATTTTAAACTATAAAGGCTATCTTAAAGATCACGTAAAATGAGAAACAAGGCTAATTCATCAAAAATAAAAAGTAATGAAGGAGCTCTAGCTCTATTAAGCTATCACAATACATTATAAGACTACCATAATTGAAAGATAGTTGTCTTGGAGAAGTAGGGAGAATAGAATAAAATACTTATAAATAAATCACAATATGGAAAGTTAGCAAATGATTAATAGCATATATAATTAGAATTACATTTCAAGGCAGTGAAGAAAATACTTACTATACAATGGATGCCATTGGGATTATCTGGATAACTAGCTAAAAAATAATTCTTCAATATAACCTCACACCTTATAAAAAATTACTTTCCCCTAAACTAAGGATTTAAGTGCAAATAAATAAAATTACCCAAAGAAAACTGTGACTAATATTCAAAACAAAATTTAAAATGAAGACTGTTTTGAATTACACAAAACTCAGAAACAATTAAAATTAAGAGATTTTTCAAAGGGAGAAAGCTTCATGAGCAAATTAAGAAAATAGAAGTTAAGTTAGAAAACATATTTCAATTCATGTAGCATTTATACATACACTAATACACAAACATATACATGATTACATATGTGCTTTTATGATATATAACTATGTATGTTTATAAGTGGAAATACACATAGCCATACCAATATATTACAATAATGTAACTATATACATATATATAAAATGTACATTCATATACATATACACACACATATATACAACTAGGAAATAAATCATTGCAAAACCCATAACCCACTAGGAAAATAATGAGTAAAGCATATGGACTGTTTATCAAAAAGAAAAAAAATGTCAACAACATATGGCTCTTAAGATAAAAGAAAGAAAACATATTTCACTTATATTAGCAGAAATTGAAATTAAAATAAAAGCTAGATTTTTTTTTTAGACTATCACTTCGGCAAAAAATAGGTTCTTGGTACCATTCCACATTGGTGTCATTGCCTAGAAAGATAAATGAAGACCTTGGTAGGTGTGTAACTAATACAGCTTCTAGGAAGTCATCTCAATAAAGTCTTTCAAGCATAAAAATTTACTTCTACCTACCTGCCATATCTAAATTTAAACATTTATTTTAATACATGTGTAAAGGATACTTGTGTAAGAATATACATGGTAGTGCTGTTTTTTATTGCAAAAGATTGAGCATGGTCCAACTGTCAATCAGTACAGAGAAAATTAAATAAAGTATGTAACATCCATATATGAAAACCTCACAAAGATTTTAAAGAACCAGGCAATGCTATATTATAAATGCATAGAAGGTTGATATAAACTCTTTTTTTTTTTTTTTTTTTTTTTTTGGTGGTGGTTCTGGGGATTGATCCCAGGACCTTGTGCATGTGAGGCAAGAACTCTACCAACTGAGCTATATTTCCAGCCCCCATACAAGGTAGATATAAGATAGATAACTGAAAAAGTAAAGTACAAAATAGTAAAGTGTACATTATGCTTCTGACTATATAAAATATTTTAAACAATCACATAAATATATAAACATATAGATATTTAGAGATACATGTTCAGGCTGGATGCAGTGGCTTACACCTGTAATCCCAGTGACCAGAGAGACTGAGACAAGAGGACTACAAGTTTGAGGCCAGCCTCAGCAATTTAAGAGACCCTCAGCAACTTAGTGAGATCCTGTCCAATATTAAAAATAAAAAGAACTGGTGATATACTCAATAGTAAAGTGCCTCTGAGCTCAATCCTCAATAGAAAGGAAGCAAGAAAGAAAGGAGAGAGAGAGAGGGAAGGAGGAAGATGTGCTGAAGGACACAGTGGCTGACACCTGTAATCTCAGGTACGAGGGAGGCTGAGGTAGGAGGACTACAATTTTGAGGCCAGCCTCAGCAACTTAAGAGAGACTCCATTTCAAAAATGAAATTGGAAATTGGGGCTGGGATGTGGTTCAGAAATTCAGAGAAACATGTGCTGTAGGTGGGAAGATTAAAAGAAAACTGATCATAGTTACAGTGCCAAAGATGAAGACACAAGGAGATTAACTCTTCAGTGCATACCCTATTGTACTTTTCAATTTATGTCTCATGTACACATTAGCTCAAAAAAAAAACACTATAAAATTTAAAATAAAAGTAAGACATACTCCTTCTTTTCAACACTTTTCTTCCCAACATTATTTCAAGAAGCACCTTATGGCTACTTCTCTTTCCTTCCTGCCTAGTATCTCCAAATGTAGCCTTTCCTCTCTCCATTCAAATATCAAAAATCCCTATTTGGACTAATGCAAAAATGCAAAGAAAAGCAACAAACAAAATCCCTCTATTCTTATAGCTTTCAGTCTGCTCTCTTGATGATTTTCATTCCCCTATTAAGAAATATTTTTAAGTACCTATTTCATGTATTGTATTGTGTTAGATTCCAGGAACACAGTATTGAATAGGGCCAAGGACTATGGTCTTATGGAGTTTGTGCTCTAAGGAAGGAGACAAATAATCAGGCAGAACATACAGGACAATGGGAGAGCTTAGGTAAGAGGCACCTTACCTATAAGTTGAATGTCCGTGAAGTGATTGCCATAGAAAGCAACTTTTAAGATAGATAAGAAAGATGAATAGCAAAGAATGAGTTGTGACATCGAGTTCCTTTCAAGGTAAAAAGTGTGGATGCATATGCAGACAGGAAAGAGAACCCATTGTTCCTTTTTGAGAAAACAGTTTGAGGTCACTGAAACTTCAACAAGGACTTCTAAGAAGTTGGATAAAAGATGAATATTTGAAAATAGACTGGAAAGAGGAAGACTAATCAGAAAATAATGGTAGTGAGTCCAAACAAAGAAGATAATGATAGGTATTTTATTTTATTTTCTAAAATATTTATTTAGTTGTAGATGAACACACAGTATCTTTTATTTATTTTTATGTGGTGCTGAGGATCGAACCCAGTGCTTCACACATGTGAGGCAAGTGCTTGACCATGTAGTTATAGCCCCAGCCCATGAGAGGTATTTTAAAAGATGAAAAATTCAGATAGGTTCAAAAGATTTTGAGGAGACTGAATAAATGAGATTAGTAATTAATTAGATTCTAGAGGAAAGAAATAAGAAATTGAGAATTATTCCTAATTTCTTTGCTATAAATTTGTTTGCTATTTATAGTGGTGATATCACTCACTGATATAAAGAAAGTCAAAGTTTTGAGTTAAAGAGATAATCTTTGAAATTTCCATTCTGTATATTGAGTTTGGGGTATCTGAGAGATATCCCAGTGGAACTGTCCAATAAGTACTCAAATATTTGGGTCTGATGTTAACTATGATCAATCTAAGCTGCAGGTACAAATGGGATTCATAGCTATAAAAGTTAAAATTAAAGCCTTGAAGGTGAATATAATTGCTCCAGATAAGTGCATTGAGGAAAAGGGAAGAAGCTTTAATGAAAAACATCATAAAGGAAATGGCAAATAATGAGGTAAGACAGAATAAAATATCTGAAACAGAAAAGAGTGGGAAGAAAAATTAGAGAATAGGAGAACAGAGTGTCTCTGAAGACAAAAGAAGAGAATATTTCAATAAGGGAGTAGTCTGTATATCCTAAGCATAGTTGAGGGATGAATACTGTAAGGACAAAATTAGTTCATTGAATTTCCAATGATGAGCAATGTGAAATGATGTTGTATTTGGAGTGAGGATGGTAAGAAGTATAGAACAGAGTGAGAGAAAAGTAAGAAGATGCAGATGGATAAATTTCCATAGTAAGTGGTCTTTCCTTGTACATTCTCTTTACTCTAGGCCTCTGTAACTCTTCTGTTCTAACTTTTGCATTGCCTTCTTATCAGGACCTCCTCACAAAGCCCATAGTGGGAAAGATAGTCTGAACAAGTAACTAAAAAAATAAGGTGCATACGCTTCTCTTAGAGCAACATAAGGCGTCATCAATTCATTAACAAAAAGTAACAGAATGCATTATGAGAGCAAATAAAAATGATTACTAAGGATGATTACATCAGTAAATCTATTGATTGCCAAGTGATAGATCCAATACTTAAAAATATATGAATAGGGTAGTAAGGTAGACATCGAAAAACAGAGAGAGAGATAGATACATGGATAGGAATGTAAATAG
Source organism: Ictidomys tridecemlineatus (assembly GCF_052094955.1). NCBI lineage: Eukaryota > Metazoa > Chordata > Mammalia > Rodentia > Sciuridae > Ictidomys > Ictidomys tridecemlineatus. Next base: position 118,093,010 of record NC_135479.1, on the reverse strand, counting down.
AATGAGGCTCTGAATCCTTAACATATTCTATGAAGTTGAAAAGGTTAATGAATTTGTATGTCACGTTAACAGCATGGTCTTAGAGCCAGATTTTGACTCAGTTCTTCCTTGGTTCAAAAACCATGTTCTTGTGCTAATAATCTTCTATTTTCTAAATTCTGTTGGTGCCAGAACAATAAGAAGAGGCATGCTTTATGGAAAGTGCTGAGTAAACACTGTATGGAAGTACACACACAAAACTGAATAGGGAGGCAGAGTTCCAGACTGTGAGGTTGAACAGTCTGGAATTTTGTTCTAGGCAGTGTGGAATCTCTAAGGGATCTAAGGGGGAACAAAGAGGGATGGATATAAGGAGGAGTTCATTATAAAAAGACAATTCTAGTCTAAGTCAGTGATGGAAGTGTTTCTGCAAGTGAAAAGAACAATTGGAAGGTGCCTTCCACAGTCTGAATGAGAGTTCAAGTGGGTGTATACATCCACTTTCTTTTGCAAACAGCAATACAATAAAAGTCACAAATGAAATGTCTACTGCTAACATCAAACTCCACGGCAAAAACCTGAAGACTTTTCTGTTAAGATCAAGAAAAGGGGCTGGGGATGTGGCTCAAGCAGTAGCGCACTTGCCTGGCATGCGTGCGGCCCAGGTTCGATCCTCAGCACCACATACCAACAAGGATGTTGTGTCCGCCGAGAACTAAAAAATAAAATATTAAAAATTCTCTCTCTCTCTCTCTCCTCTCTCACTCTCTCTTAAAAAAAAAAAGATCAAGAAAAAGACAAACATAAATACCAATCCATGGAATTTAGTAAAATTGGAGGATAAAAATACTAACACAAAATATTAATTGCCTTTCTAAATACTAAGAATTAATTGTCTCACAAGGTACTTCCAGAAGTTCTATCAGGTCTCAAGGTGGATATCAGAGAAAATGCGCAGAAAGTGGGAAATGTAATCACTTTAAAATATACCAGAACATCATGTTCTTCTTAATAAGACCTGCCTGCAGGAGAAACTATTTTACCAGAGACCAACCTACCTGGGAGGAGGAAAATGTCCAACTCTGGCCAGCACTAGTCTTCCATGTAGAGGAAGGGAAATACAAAACACCTGTTCCCTCCGGCAATCCTATCCCACTCAAGAGCAGAAAATATCTGAGAAGCACATGTAAAATTCACAGTCCAGAGGTATAGGCTCACCAAAAGGCTAAGACCTAAACATAGAATTACAGAGCAATTTCCCTACCACTGAATTACGAAAGATATATTTATGTAAGTTATTTTTATCCCATATATCATGTCCAGCTTCCAGTGAAAAATTATAGGGAAAGCTGAAAGGCAAAAGATATAGTTGGAAGAGACTGACCAAACATCAGCATGGGAGTCAAATATATCCGAAATGTTAGAATTACTGCACCAGAATTTTTTTTTTTAAATGGTGATAAATTTGCTAAAGTATTTAGTGGAAAAAACAGACAACATGAATGAACTGTTCAAATCATAAACAGTTCAAATCATAAACAGATAAATAAAAATTCCAAGAAAGAATAAATAAAAAATTAAACAGACCCCAAAACTGCAATAAATACTGCAATAAATGTGAAGAATGCCTTTAATTCACACAGCTGAGTAAAAATTCAGAGTTTAAAGATGACAGTAACAGTAGAACTTCCAAAATCAACAAGGAAAACAACAACAACAACAAAAATGGGTGCACGCATGTGTGTGTGTGTGTGTGTATGTGTGTGCGCGCGCACACACACACACACACACACACACACTACCCATCAATGCAGGATAGAGCTCAGGCCCCAACCAGAGCAGACCTACTTTGGAGCCCAGGCCCAGGCCCTAGGACCACCCCCACAACCTGTTCAAGATTTCAAGCCCAGGTTAGCTGCAGGTTGGCCAGGCTGACCAGCAGACCCACATAGGATCTAGGCCTCAGCCCAAGACCATCTCAGCGGCCCTGTGGGGACCCCAGGCCCAGGTTAGCCCAGGTCAGCATGGCTGACCAGACGCACATAAGAGCTGAAGTCAAGGTTAGGCCCAGAACCAATACTTGGGCCCACCTGGGAACCCAGGCCTAAGCCCACCTTCATCTTGGGACACTGTAGCCACAGCCCTCCAACGCAGTAGCTTCCACCTTGCAACAACAGACAGGGCCTACAAGCAACTACATCTCGGAACAGGGAGCCCAAAGCCATTGTAAGGCCCACCTTTTCAGCCCCATCTCTGAAAGTGGTTGCATTCATCTTGGGACAACCCCACGGCTATCTCGAGTTACCTCCGCTATTGCTGTCACCACCTTTAGTTGCAGTAGCATCCATCATGGGACAGTGGCAGGTTCTGGAAGCTCAAAACCAAGGTGAGGTACAGATAATCTGCATGGACACTATAAGATTATAGTGTAGAAACTGTAATAACTTAGATCCACACTGCAAGAAAGACACATAGACAATATGAAAAAACAAGGAAAGAAAGTGCCCCCAACAAACCAGGATATACTACAATAATAGAACCCATGGATGGCACAGTTGATGAAATGTCAGAAAAGTAGTTCAGAATATACATAATCAAAATGATTGGTGAATTAAAGAAAAACCTAAATGAGCAAACACAGGCAAAAATTGATCATCCAATAAAGAGAAAAGGGAGCAAATTCAGCTAACAAAAGATTACTTCAAGAAAGTGATAGAGATCTGAAAAGAAATCTTTTAAATGAAGGAAATAATACGCTAAATATTTGGAAGACATAATATCAGATAATAAAGACAAAGTATACAATCTTGAAAATAAATTTGACTACACTATGAAGATGGTAAGAAACCATAAGCAAAACATCCAAGAATTATGGGATAGCATCAAAAGACCAAATCTAAGAATTATTGGGATAGAGAGAGAAAGGCACAGAGATTCAAACCAAAGGAATGCCCAATCTCTTCAGTGAAATAGTACCAGGAAATTTCCCAAACATGAAGAATTAATTGGAAAATTCAAATACAAGAGGCTTATAGGACAGCAAATGTACAAAATTACAACAGCTCTACGCCCAGCATACAGAATTAGTATAGAATCTTAAAGACTGCAAGAGAGTGGAATCAGATCACATATAAGGGGAAACCAATTCTTATCTCAGCAGATTTTTCAACCCAGACCCTCAAAGCCAGGAGATCCTGGAACAATATATACCAAGCTGTGAAAGAAAAGGGATATCAACCAAGAATCTTATATCCAACAAAATTAAGCTTCAGAATTGATTATGAAATAAAAACCTTTTATGATAAACAAAAATTAAAAGAATTTATAGTGAGAAATCCTGCACTACAGAACATCCTCGGCAAAATATTCCCCATGAAGAAGAAATGAAAAACAACAATGAACATCAGTAGAGGGAGGGACAACACTACAGGAAAACCCAATCAAAGGAGAACAAGTCAAGTTAAAAAACAAAAATAAACCAAAATGTCCAGGAATACAAATCATATTTCAATAATAACCCTGAATGTGAATAGCCTAAGCTCATCAATTAAAGGACATACACTGACAGATTAGATTTTTTAAAAAACAACTCAATAATATGTTGCCTTCAAGAGACTCATCCCACAATGAAAGACATCCACAGTCTAAAAGTGAAAGGGTAGGAAAAAAGGTATCACTCACATGGACCACGTAAACAAACAGGGGTTTCCAACCTCATATCAGATAAAGTGGACGTCAAACCAAAACTAGTGAAAAGGGATGAAGAAGGACATTTCATACTGCTTAAGGGATTTGTACATCAAGAAGACAGAACAATCATAAATATCTATGCTGCAAACAACGGGGCATCTATGTATGTCAAACAACCCCTTCTCAAATAAAAGAACTGAATAGACCACAACACAACAATGCTGGGTGACTTTACTACACCTCTTTCACCACTGAATAGATCTTCCAGACAAAAACTAAACAAAAAACTATAGAACTCAACAACATAATCAATAATTTGGACTTAACAGACCTATATAGAATATTCCATCCATCAATGAGCAAATACACTTTCTTCCCAAGAGCACGTGGGTCCTTCTCTAAAATTGACCATATGTATGACACAAAGCAAGTCTAAGGAAATACAAAAAAAAAAAATAGAGATACTACCCTGCATTCTATCTGACCATAATGGAATGAAATTAGAAATCAATGAGAAAATTAAAAGAGAAGCTACTCCAATACCAGGAGACTAAACAATACACAATTTAATGACACATGCATAACCAAGACATCAGGGAGGAGACAAAAAAAAAAATTCTTAGAGGTAAATGAGAACTCCAAAACAGCTTATCAAAATCTCTGGGACACTATGAAGGCAGTGTTAAGGGGAAATTTTATTGCATGGAGTTGTTTCATTAGAAGAAGAAAAAGTCAACAAATAAACAACCTGATATTATAGTTCAATGCTCTAGAAAAAGAAGAACAAACCAACACCAAAAGTAGTAGAAGACAGGAAATAATTAAAATCAGGGCAGAAATCAATGAAATTGAAACTAAAGAAACACTTCAAAAAATTGACAAAACAAAAAGCTGGTCCTTGGTAAAAATAAATAATATTGACAACCGCTTAGCCACCCTAATGAAAAGAAGGAGGGAGAAAACTCAAATTACTAAAATTTGTGATGAAAAAGGAAACACCACAATAGATGCTATTGAAATACAGAATAAAATTAGAGCTTATTTTGAAAATTTATACTCCAGTAAAATAGAAAACCTCAAAGACACTGTCAAATTTCTAGAGGCATATGACCAACCCAAACTGAGTCAAGAGGACATACACAATTAAAACAGATCAATTTCAAGCAAATAAATAGAAGATGCCATCAAAAGCCTACCAACCTAGAAAATCCTGGGACCAGATGGAGTCACAGCTGAATTCTACAAGACCTACAAAGAAGAAAATCAATACTCCTCAAATTAGACGATGAAATATAACAGGAAGGAACCCTTCCAAATTCATTCTATGAAGCTGAAATCATCCTGATACCAAAACCAGTCAAAGACACTTCAAGGAAAGAAAATTTCAGACCAATATCCCTGAAGAACATTGATGGAAAAATTCTCAATAAAATTCTGGCAAATTACATACAAAAACATATTTAAAAATAGTGCATCATGATCAAGTGGGGTTCATTCCAGGGATGCAAGTTTGGTTCAATATATGGAAATCAATAAGTATAATCCATCACATCAATAGACTTAAAGAATCATATGATCATCTCAATAGATGAAGAAAAGATATTCAACAAAATACAATACCTTTTCATGTTCAAAACACTATAAAAAGTAGGGATAGTAGGAACACACCTCAACATTGTAAAAGCTAAACCCAGGACCAACATCATTCTAAATGGTAAAAAGTTGGAAGTATTTCCTCTAAAACCTGGAAAAAGACAAGGATGCTGTCTTTCACCACTTCTATTCAACATAGTCCTTGAAACTCTAGCCAGAGCAATTAGTCAGATAAAAGAAATTAAAGGGATACAAATCGGAAAAGAAGAACTCAAACTATCATTATTTGCTGATGACAAATGATTCTAAACTTAGAGAATCCAAAACCTCCACCAGAAGACTTCTAGAATTAATTAATGAATTCAGCAAAGTGCAGAATATAAAATCAATACTCATAAATCAAATACATTTCTATATATCAGTAATGAATCCTCTGAAATAAAATTAGGAAAACTACCCCATTCACAATAGCCTTAAAAATAAAATAAAATACACAGGAATCAACAAGTGGTGAAAGAATGCTACAATGAAAACTACAGAACACTAAACAAAGAAATTGAAGAAGACCTTAGAAGATGGAAAGATCTCCCATGCTCTTGAATAGGCAAAATTAATATTGTCAAAATTATCATACTACCCAAAGCCCTATAAAGATTCAATGCAATTTCAATTAAAATCCCTTCATCATTCCTTATAGAAATAGAAAAGGCAATCATGAAACTCATTTGGAAAAATAGGAGACCCAGAATATCCAAGTAATCCTTAGCAAGAAGAATGAATCAGGAGGTATCACAATACCAGACCTTAAATTATACTACAAAGTTATAGTAACAAAAAACTAGCATGGTATTGGTACCAATAGACATGTAGACTAATGGTACAGAATAGAAGACATAGAGACAAAACCACATAAATTCAGTTATCTCATACTAGACAAAAGTGCCAAAAACATACATTGGAAAAAAGAGTCTCTTCAAAAAATGGTGCGGGGAGAACTGGAATTCCATATGTAGCAAAATGAAAATAAACCCCCATCTCTCATCATGCACAAAACTCAACTCAAAGTGGATCAAGGACCTAGGAATTAGACCAGAGACTCTGCCCTAATAGAGAAAAAAAGTAGGCCCAAATATTCATTATGTTGGATTAGGCCTTGACTTCCTTAACAAGACTCCTAAAGAACAAGAAATAAAATCAAGAATTAATAAAGGAGGGCTAAAATTTTGGCTCAGTGGTAGAGTGCTTGCCTAGTACCTTGAAGCACTGGGTTTGATTCTCAGCACTGCATGTAAATAAATAAATAAAATAAAGGTCCATCAGCAACTAATAAAAATATTCAAAGAAAGAATTATAAATGGGATAGACTCAAACTAAGAAGCTTCTTCTCAGCAAAAGAAACAATCAATGAGGTGAAGAGAGAGCCTGCATTTACGAAACAAATTTTTGCCACATGCATGTCAGATAGAGCACTAATCTCCAGGATATATAAAGAACTCAAAACACTTAACACTAAAAAAAAAAAAAAAAAAAAAAAAAACCAGAAAAAATTAAAAAACAAAAACACATTCAATAAATGAACTAAGGAGAAGTGACACTTCTCAGAAGAAGATATATATTTCATCAACAAATATATAAAAAATGTTCAATATCTCTAGTAATTAGAGAAATGCAAATCAAACTACTCTAAGTTTCATCTCATGCCAGTCAGAATGGCAGTTATCAAGAATATAGAGAACAATAAATGCTGGTGAGGATGTGGGGGGAAAAGGCACACTCATACATTGCTGGTGGGATTGCAAACTGATGCAAGCACTCTAGAAAGCAGTATGGAGATTCCTTATAAAACTTGGAATGGAACCACCATTTAGATATGCCACTTCTTGGTATATACCAAAAGGACTTAAAATCAGCATACAATAGAAATGCATCCATATCAATGTTTATAGCAGCTCAATTCACAATAGCTATACTGTGGAAGCAACTAGAAGCCCATGAATAGATGAATGGATAAATAAACTGTGGTATGTATACACAATGGAATATTACTCAGCATTAGAAGAGAATAAAATTATAGCATTTGCAGGTAAAAATGGATGGCGTGGGAAAGCATCATGCTAAGCAAAGTAAGCCAATTCCCCCAAACCAAAGGCTAAATGTTCTCTGATTAGTGAATGCTGATCCATAATGGGGGTGAGCATGAGGAAAATGGAGAAACTTTGATGGGGGAAAAAGGTGGGGAGGATGGGGAGGAGGCGTGAGGGCAGGAAAGATGGTGGAATGTGATGGACATCATTACCCTAAGTACATATATGACTGAACATATGGTGCAGGGCTACATCGTGTACAATCAGAAATGAAAAGTTATGTTGCAATTATATACAATTAGTCAAAATTCATTCTGCTGTCGTATATAATTAAAATTAACTAATTAGTTAATTTTAAAAATGCAGGATAATTTAAATGGGTCTACAATGTATGTAATAAGCACACCAGAAAGAAAATAAAGAAGGGAAAAAAGAGGGCGTGAATAAAAGAAGAAAAGAGAGGAAGATGAAGAGAGAGTGAAGGAAGGAAGAAGGGAAGCAAGACTTAAATATTTAATGACTGAAAATTTTCATAAATTAATGTCAGATACCAATCCACAAATCCAAGAAACTCAGACAACAGCAAATAGGATACATGCCAAGATAATGATAATTTGGCATTTCATGTTCAAATTTCATAAAATCAAATGTAATGTGAAATGAAATGAAAATGAAAATATTTGAAAAATGCCAGGGAGAAAACAGACCCTAACTTTAGAGGAGTAAAGATAAGGTTTATAGTAATAAGAATTACTTCTCCTTTCAAGTTAGGGAAGAAAGGAGTAAAATATTTAAAGTAGAGAGAGGGACAGAGAGAGGGAAAAAGAGAGAAAGAGGGGGCAGGGAAGCTACCAAAGTGAAAGTTTATAGATGGAGAACTATTCTTCAGAAGGGAAGGAGGGAGGTTATTTGGGGGTTTTGTTTGTTTGGGCTACTTTTTTTGTGTGTTAAGTTTTTTTATGTTTGGAATTTTAATCCCTTTTCAGAAGAGTAGCTGGCAAAGATTTTCTACCATTCTATAGGCTGTCTTTCCAAACTCTTGATTATTTCCTTTGATGTGAAAGTTTTAAATTTATTGCCAGCTCACTTATTGATTCTCAGTTTTATTTCTTGAACTTTAGGAGTCTTACTAAGGAACTGGTTCCTGTGCCAATGTTTTAGAGTGTTTCCTCTGTGGTTCGCCCCCCTCCCCCCCCCACATTGCAATGTTTCCGGTCCAATGCATAGATCTTTGATCCACTTTGAACTGATTTTTGTGAAGAGTAATATATAAGGATCTAGTTTCATTCTTGTACATATGGATATTCAGTTTTCCCAACAACATTTGTTTTAAAAGCTGGCTTTTCTGCAATGTATGTTTTTGGCACCTTTGTGAAGGATAAGATTAGTGTATCTATGCAGCTTTGTCACTGTGTCTTCTGATCCATTTTTCTTCATGTTGGTGCCATGCTGTTTTTTTTACTATACCTCTGTTTTATAACTTAAGATCAGGTATTGTGATGCCTCCAGCATTGCTCAGGATTTCTTTGGCTTATCCGGTTATTTTATCCTTCCATGTGAACTTTAGGAGTGTTTTTGGTTTTTGTATTTTTAGCTTGAAGAATCATTGCTGTTTTGATTTGGATTACATTAAATATGTAGATTATTTTTAGCAATATGGTCATTTTGATTTGGCCTAAGAACAAGGGCAGCCTTTCCCTCTCTTAAGGTATCATTCAATTGCTTTCTTTAATTTTTATTTTAGAGGTCTTTCAATCCTTGGTTGGATTTATTGCCAGGTATATTTTTAGGCTATTTTAAATGGAATTGTTTTTCTGATTTCTTTCTCAGTAGATTATTGGAATATAGAAAAACCATTGATTTTTATATGTTGACTAGTCTATAAGTTCTACAAATGGCCAACAATATATGAAAAAACGGTTCAACATCCTTAATAATTAGAGAAATAAAAATCGAAATCACACTGAGATTTTCATTGCACTCCATTTAGAATGGCAATCAAGGATACAAATAATAATAAATGTTCACAAGGATGTGCAGAAAAAAGGAAACTCATAGTTGATGGGACTGCAAACTATTCTGACCACTTTGGAGAGAAGTATGAATATCCTACAAAAGGCTAAGAAGGGAACCACCATATGACCCCAGCTATTCCACTCCTTGGTATTTATCCAAAAGAACTAAACATAAAAGTTTATAGTGATATATGTATACCAATATTTTTAGCACCACAGTTCACAATAGCCAAATTATAGAACCCTGCCAACAAATGAATGGATGAAAAAAATGTGGTACATACTCACAATGGATTTTTAGTCAACCATAAAGAAGCATAAAATTATGCGTTTGCTGGTAAATGGATGAAACTGGAGAACATCATGCTAAGAGAAATACACCAAATCCAGAAAGTCAAAAGTATGTTTTCTATCATTCGTGAAAGTGAGAAAGAACAAAAGAAAGGGGATAAAAAAGTGGATCTCACAAAAGTAGAAGGGAGACCAATAGAGTAGAGGAATGGGATGAGGAAAGGAAAAGGGAAGGGCATGGGGAACTACTGAGGAACAAATTCCACCAAATTATACTATGCCTATGTATGAATATACCATACTGAATCCCAATAATATGTATACAATTATGATGCAGTAGTTAAAGTAATAATAATACTACAGGAAGATTGCTTTAGAAGAGCAAGTAGATCTGGGGACAGGGGAGGGGAGGAAAAGGAAAGGCACTGTGGAATGAGATTGAGCTAAATGTTATGTGCATACATTAATATGGCATAGTGACTCAAACAATTATGTTAAAGTATAACATACCAATAAAAATAAATAAATAAAAGAAAATAATAAATCTAGACAGAAAGAACTTACTCTTTTCACAAGATGGATCGCATACTAAATTATAAAATGAAAAATTATAAAACTACCAGAAGAGGGGCAGAGAAGAAAATATAGATATCCTTGATCATAGTGATATCTTTTAGGCACAACATTATAAAGGAAACAACTGATAATATATACTTCATTAAAATTAAAAATACATGCTCTGAGAGAGAATATCAAGAGAATAAATGCCACAGACAGAGAGAAAATAATTGAAAAAGATAGTTTGTAAAGGACTGTCATTCAAATATACAAACAACTCTTAACATTTAAAAATAATAAAAGAATCAACCCAAATACAAGAATAAGCCAAATATCTTAAGGGACTTTACCAAAGAAGAAATACAGATGACAAGAAAGCATATGAAAAAGTGTTCAAGATCATATGCATTTAGGAAATTGCATATTAAGATGCCACTCTATATCTATTAACATAATCCAAATCCAAAACACTGACATAAAAAATGGTGAGGGTGTGGAACAATGGTGATTCTTATTCATTGCTGATGGGAATACAAAATGATACAGTCACTTTGGAATAAAGTTTTGCAGTTACCTACAAAACTAAATATGCTCTTACTGCAAGATCTTTGGTATTTACCCAAAGGAGGTAAAAATTTATGTCCACATAAAAAATCTGCACATGGGTATTTATAGCAGCTTTATTCATAATTGTCAAAACTTGGGAACAACCAAGATGTCCTTCAGTAGGTGAATGGATAAATAAACTGTGGTACATCCACAATGGAATATTTATTCAGCACTAAAAAGAAATGAGCTATCAAGCCATAAAAATACACGGAGGAAACTTAAATGCATATTACTAAGTGAAAAAAGTCAATTTGAAAAGGCTTCACACTGTTTGGTTCCAAATATATGACATTCTGGTAAAGGCAAAAAACACAGAAATGGAAAAAAGATCAGAAGTTACCAGGGTTTGGGAGGGAGGTGCACAATGAATAGGTGAAGCCCTGAGGAATTTTAAGGCTGTAAAACTACTTTGTGAGATAATTATAACAGTGGAATACACTTATTCAAACCCAGATTGTACCACACTAAGTATAAACTGTAATGGATTTGGGAGGATAATGGTGTGTCAACATAGGTTCCTAGGTTGTAGCAAATGTACCACTGTAGTTCAGGATGCCTGTTGACAGTTGGGAAGCTTGTGGGGATACTTGGATATATGGAAACCCATTTACTTCCTCCTTAATTTTACTGTGAAGCTCAGACTGTTCTAGAAGATAAATTTTATTTATTAATTAAAAAAAGAACTGAAGAAAAGCAAAATGATTTATCATTTGTATGTTTTGACATTCTATCTAGTGGGAACAATGGTTTTAATGATTAACTGAACTTTTCCTCTTCAATACACAATGATATGTCTTGATACTGTATGTTTCCATGAGTCTCTGTTATTTACTAGTGGAGTAATCATGAAATTATTGATATTATCTTAGCTGCATTAGAATTTTAAGCATTCACCCTCTTTCCAAAACATGTACAAAAGTATATTTAATCTGTGCTAGCATGGGTTTCTGGATTTAAAATAACTTAGTATGACTAAAATCAAAGGTTTAATCCTAAAATTTTGTAATAATCTATCAATACCAAGTGTTAACAATAAAATTATTATGCTTCACCCTGGGTTATTTCCACATTAATTTGCAGACAGGACCCACAGCACACAGCCAGTATGTGATTTGTGAAAGGGAAAACTCTGTGCTCTCTCTAGGGCTCATCTCCTGACAGCCTAGTGAACAAGATGAGTTTCTTTTTATAACGACAAGGCGCAGAGATAATTTATCAACTGGAGAGCACAAACAATCCTTTATTCAGCAGAATGACAAAAGGTTATTTAGCTTCTGGCATCTACTATCGTTCTTGCAAGAACCAGGCCCAAGAGCCAATATGATAATTAATAAATTTCCAACATCTGGGCAATCAAACAATTTTTTATGAATGTTAAACAAAGCCATCGGCAAATGAAATCCTCCTCTTCTCATATTTATCTATCTAAGTCCTCCACTAGATAGGCGAATTCATCCATGCTCTGGCTATGAAAAGGGGATAGTGATGACATACTAGGAAGACATTACCCAATTTGGGAAGTCCATATTACTAAGTGTCATTTAATCATATGGACAGTGATGACATCACCCTCTGAAGCTAATGGAGACTAACAGTTGCCAAGAGTAGAGTATTAAGCTAAGTGACAGGTGATTGATATCAATCATCACACAGAATAAAGGACCCAAATTTAAACGAAGAGTTGGAATCTCATTTTCTCTAATTGTCCACCAACAATCTATTTCTGTTTTTTTTTTTTAAAAAAAGAAAGCAGGAAAATAAAATTATGTTATGTAGTTATGGTTTGCATAGATTGAGAAAGGGGACTGATAAGACAACATATGTATTCCCCTCAAAATTTATGTGTTCAAGTGTTGAATGTTTGTGTCTCCTTCCCCCCAAATTAATATGTTGAAATTCATCCTCAGGGTGATAGTATTTGGAGGTGAGGTCTTTGGAAAGTGATTCAGTCCTGAGAGTACAGCCCTCATAAAAGGATAGCACTCTTATAAAAAAAAACCCCAGAGAGCTTCCTTGCCCTTCTATCATGTGAACTTAACAGTGTCCATCTATAAACCAGGAAGTAGCTTTCAACAGACGTCAAATCCGCTGGCACAATCCGGCTCCTACAATGGTAAGCAATAAATCTGTATTGTTTATAAGCCATCCAGTCTGTTTTAGACTGTTTGCTTCTGTGACCAAAGGACTTGAGAACAACTGTCAAGGAGGAAACATTTATTTGGGGGCTCACAGTTTCAGAGGTCTCAGTGCATAGATAGCCTTCTCTGTTGCTCTGGGCTGGAGGTGAGGCAGGCAGAACATCTTGATGGAGAGTGTAACAGAGGAAAGCAGCTTGGAACAGGGCACCAGGAAGCAGAGAGAGAGGGAGCTCTGCTCAACAAGGTCAAAATATAAAGGACAAAGGCACACCCCAGGGGACCCACCCCCAATCCAGCCACATCCCACCTGTTTACAGTTACCACTCAGTTAATTCCTATCAGGGGATTAATTCACTGTTTGGATTAAGGTTCTTGTAACTTAATCATTTCACTTTTAAATTTTTTTGCATTGTCTTGCACATGAGTTTTTGGGGGATATCTCATACCTAAACCAGAACAGAGTCTAAGATAGTGCTTTTTTGTTTGTTTTGGGGTTTGCTTTTGTTGTTGTTTGTTTGTTATTGTTGGTAGTAGGGACTGAACCCAGGGGCAGATTATCTCTAAATTACATTCATAGTCCCTTTTCCTTTTAATTGGTTCTTTTTAGTCATACTCAATAGCAAAGTTAATTTTGATATAATTATACAAACATAGAATATACCTCATTCTAGTTAGGATCCCATTCTTACGGATGTACATGATGGTGGGATTCACTGTGTTGTTTTCATATAAGTATATGGGAAAATTATGCCAGATTAATTCCATTGCCCTACCTGTTCCTATCCCCCTTCCCTTCCTTCCATTCCCCATTGTCTAATCTACTGAACTTCTATTCTTCCCCATGACACCCCTCCTTATTGTAGGTTACTTCCACACACCAGATAAAACATGGGTCTCTGGTCTTTTTTTGTGTGTGAGACAGGGTTGCTGAGGTTGGCTTTGAACTTGTGATCTCCTGCCTCAGTCTCCCAAATTGTAGGGATTACAGTCATGCAACACAATTCCTGGCTACTGTCGTTTTTTTTGTTGTTGTTGTTGTTGTTGTTTTTCTTTTTATAACATCCTGAATTGACTAGGACAGTTACTTATAATTTCTAACTGCCTTCATAAATTGGGAAACATCATATTTTAGAGTCAAACATAACAAGTCCTTCAATTCAAGCCTTTACCCCTTCCTTAGATTTCCTAACACAAAATAGGATATGATTATGGCTATGAGTGAGTGAATTGGAAAATAAATGCTACTAGAATTTTAAGGAAAATAAATGTCATCTAAAGTATTAAAGATATTTTTATGAGTTATTATAAATTGCACAATTCGTAAGTCCTAGAGCATATATTGCAATTTATGAAAGAATCAATAGATGCAAATTGAAAACAACATATTCTGAAATAAAATGTGGTTGTATTTAATTGAATTAAAATAGATTTTTCAAAGAGAAAATGGCTCGACTGTAGGAGGTTTTCCTTTTTTGTTTAACTAATATGTCTGGCTATGAGAAATACCCCTTTCCCCCATTTTGATTGGTATCCACCATTAAATCTCTACACAGTCGTTATGTTTTTGGATGATATTTTTAGAAATCATTGGTCTTGAAGAGCATATATAATAAATTTGAAGTTATTTGACAGAATCAGAAAATTCAACAGTGGCGATATTTTCCAAATGAAGAAAGTGTACTCCAGGGGACTTGTAGATGATACATAGGAATGCAGGAAGGAGGAAAAAAAAATGCAAAAAAGAAAAAAAAAAGACAATTTTCTTTTACTTGCTAATCTCACATTTTTATATCACTTGAGTTTTATTTTATGTAATTGTAAAGTACCTTAGTATGATGATAAAATATATGTTATAATAAGAGTATATTTAGATGTGTACCTTTTTACATGTTTTACTTCGGGGCGTGTGTGATCAAGAAAGTTTGGAGAACAGTGTTTTAGAGTGATGAGGCTAAGTTATGTGCACTATGGAATTAAAATCTGAGTTGTATGACAAAACTTCATAGTGAATTATAATAATAATTCATTTGATTCTTCTTTCAACATACTGACATAGATTGAATCATCTGAAGTGAGCAGAATTTGATCATTTGTGTTAATCTCTTCCTAGACAAAAAGACATCTGTGTCATTCAGTATGAATATTTTCCAAGTACCTTTTATGTTCAAGAATCCTGATACCTGTTAACAGTCTGGATCTGGAATGTCTCTAAAGGTGCTTGTGTTCAACCCCAGAGGTGGGGCCTTTGGGAAATTATTGGATCACGAGGCATTAATCTCATCAATGGGTCAATCCGTGGAGGGATTCATAGCTGAATGGACTATTGGAAGGTGTAGAAACTATAGGAGATGAAACAGAACTGGGGTGAGTGGGTCCTCCAGTGTGTGTCCTCGGAGACTCTATCTTGTCCCCCAGCCCCTTTCTCCCTCTCTTGTTGCTTTCCAGCCAAAATGAGTGAAAGGCTTTCTCTGCCACAGCCTTCTGCCATGATGTACTACTGCCTCACAAGGCCCAGAAACTATGGAGCTGTCCAAGCATTGACTGAAACCTCTAAAAGCACAAGCCAAAATAAACGTCTAAGTCGATTTTTGTCAGGTATTTTGCCACAGGGATGAAAAGTTGACTACCACAATATTTGTTGCTAAGAACACAATGAAAACCTTCCCCCAAAAGGAAAGTGATGTTTATGCAATTTGAACAGAAATAACTTGTTAAACTTTCATGATATTGAAGAGAAAAATATGTTGGAGAATGGCAATTTCTTATATTTTTGTTACTTTCTTTTGTAGATTGGGCTTTTCATTCTATGAATATGCGACTTATCATTCTGTGAATAATTTTCTGGTACTGCGGAAAAGACATACTTCACTTAAACTCAATGGTCACAAATATAAAATGGGGCCCTTACTAAAGTTCCACCATAACACGCTTTGGTAACTGAGCTTAAAGAGATAAGGGAGCTTTACATAGATACTGTGAGATATAAGTGAATTAAAATCTCTTCTGTTTTCTAAACATGGTCTCTAATAAGCCTAAAACGATTCTGAACTTTTCACAAAAATGTTTCTATAATATAAACAAGTGTCTTGTCTTATCCTAAGCCATTTATTATCTGCTGCATTATTCTAAAAAAAAGAAAGATACTTTTATATTTAGTTAATAAGTTTTATCCAAAATGGCACTGTGACAAAAATAGGCAATTGTAGACAACCTGTGTCTAGAAATGTGAAATTCATGTTTCTACTGAATAGCAAGATTGCCTCAAAGTCATACACAACCTTTGGGAGAGAAAACTATGTGTATATGAAATAATTTATTCAATTTAAATCAGAAATGTTCACGATTTACAAGAACCCTTCAGCTAACAACAGCTTTCCTGTGGTCCCACTTGACTGCAAACTGCTCCCCAGAGAAAAGTAATTGTGACACAGATGCTTCTTTTGTATTTTACATCAGTAACACTTTCTAGATTTAAGATCTGTAATGATGATAATCCATATTATGCCTAGGCTATTAGTTGAATCCTGGGTCTCGAAACCCAGAGTCCTTCCTTTTCCCCAAGGATCTACTCAGGAAACACACACATGATCTTCATATTGTGTTTAGCTCCACCCCTCTACATATGTGCCACACCTCACATTTCCTTTTGCTGTGTACAGATCAGTTGCCTGTATGTCTCCTGCCTGACTAGGTTAGGAGCTTGTTCAGGCTCATTCCTAATTCATTTTTGTCCCTCCATAGAACCTAAAGAGCTCTTTTTTTGTTGTCCAATGAAATGGTGAAAAGTGAGTGAAGAAATAAACAACCTACAATAAATTATGATTAAAAAAACCAAAAACAATAAAAACTCCCAAATAGAGGTACACAGGTAAGTCCCAGGAGAGTATTATGATGAAATAACACCACAAACATTACACCAGCAATTCTGGAAGATATTTAAGTATATTTTACATTTTGATTCTATAAGTGAAGAATTTACCTTGCTGAACTGTTCCATATGCAAATACCTATTGAATCTATTCCTCTGACTGAAAACCCTGCTCTGTGGACAGAGCACACCCATGTGCTCATATCCTTTCACATCATGGGTCATTTGAACATTGAAATTAGATATTTCCCACAGTTCACAAGCAGATGTATTCTCCTAAGAGTCATTTGGTGAGAAACACATCAATATAATCAATTCATATGACTAGAGAAAAGATATTATTATACAATGTCTTAAAAATTCTAAACATGTACTACATAAACCTTTCACACAACAATTTCTGAAGTTCTCAAAATTTCCTAACATATGAAAAAAATCCATAAATATAGAAGTACTATTTATAATTTAAATACATTTTTGTTAGCAAAAATTTGAAGAAATAAAAGCAAATTCATAAAAACAGGAACTGGATATGGCAAACATATCAAATGGGACAAAAATGAATTTTAAATATATTTTTCAATATATTCAAATGATGAAAATATTAAGATATGTTATATGTATTTGTAACAACATGATTTAGCTTAGCCAGAGCTGAATAGTTCATGCTAGAATTCTACTTGATGCCTTATTTGGGGCTGAGGTGTTAACTTTATAAGAGACTATTTGATGACCTTTCTGTGTTAAATATGGACCCTATGGGAAAGAAAGTTGAACCTATTCCAGAAGTAACATCTTTCAGATGCACTTGGGATGCTGAACATATGAAGTGAGAATGTCAGAAGGAATCAAGACTGTCAAGGAAAATTTTTGTGTTAAGTATTAGAGGAGACACCTGCTAGAAATATGTTGGTTCAGCTGGAGCAACAGAGCCGGGGTGTCAGAATGAGCAGTCAGGCCAAGCACAGAATTTAGGCTGGGCTTGACCCCATTAGGAACCAACCTGCCTTTCTCAAACATATCCAATAACTATCAGTCCTGAAGAAAAGAGATGGATATAATTGGACACCTATATACTTATGGGAAGAAACTGAAAGGCTGTGAACCTTTCTCTTAAGAAAGAGAAAAAGATGCACTAATAAAACATTTAAAATTTTTTTAAAAAAAGAACTCAGGATTATATGATTCAGAGGAGCAGACAAATGTCTCAGCATTCAGAAATATACCAGCACTCAGAAAAGAAGTAAGAAAGCAGAAGTATTGAAATCCAGAGGAGAGGAACTATAAGTCGACAGAAACTTCCAGGAAAAAAAAGGCCAGGTGTCTCTTCCCCAACCCACTGTCTCCGGGCATTCCTGATTATATGACCATGTGTAACCTAGAGAACCTAGACATCATTGAAGGTTACACAAAAGTGTCCCTGGATTACATACACATTTTTTGGTAGCTCCTGTTCTGTAAAACAATACCAAGCACAAAAGAAAAAGTCTCTGAACAACATAAAATTACCCAAGACACAGAGGATCTATGAGAAAAAAAAACTATGCATCATAATTCATTGGTTCATTTCCCTGATGGCTAGTCATATTGACAATTTGTTTCATATACTTTCATATGTTTTATTGATGAAATTAATTCTAAATGCAATATACCATTTTTTGTTTTTCTAAACCATGTGTATATATGTACACAGATCTGCATTCTAAAAATGATTTAATTGTGATCATAAGTATTGCATCCTATTCGGTACCTCTTAGTCACCTTTTCTGACATGGGTTAGAGTACAAAAAAGAAAGCAAATATTGGTATTGAACAGGGCATTGTATACGTAGGAAAGACATTATATAAGACAAAAGAATTGTTAATGATTACACTAAAAATTATGAACCAAAATTACAAAGAGAGGAAGGAAAAGTCAAGGTAAAAATAAAGAAAGAGATACAAGCTAGAAATACTCTTTCAGCAGTGATATGCAAGCAACTAAAATTGGACAGGAAAACACTAAAGTAGATATTTCACATAGGAAAAAACACCAAACATTAGGTTGCCCGGAAGAAGGAGTTTTACAACATGCTAATTCTTCTATTCCACTTACTAGGGACCTGATGGGCACCTCTCAATGTTCATTGACTATTTAATTTGATTAATAAGTTAGTATGAAGTAACATTAACATCCTCTTTTTGTACTTGAATAAACTGAGCTGTGGCTTAATGATCACAAAACTACATACTGAGCCAGGTGTCTTGGTGCAGGCCTGTAATCCCAGAGACTCAGAAGACTGAGGCAGGAGGATTGCAAGTTCAAAGCCAGCCTCAGCAATTTAGTGAGGCCCTAAGCAACTTAGCAAGAGCCTGTCTCAAAATAAAAAAATAAAAAGGGCTGGGAGCACCAGGGTAGTGGCTCAGCGGTAGAGCGTGTGCGAAGCTCTGGGTTAGATCTCAGCACCACATAAAAAAATAAACAAATAAAATAAAAGTATTGTGTCCAACTACAACTAAAAAATAAATACATAACAAAAAGGGCTGAGGATGTAGCTCAGTGATCAATGCCTCTGGATTCTAGTACCAAAAAAAAAAAAAAAAAAAAATTAAATAAGTAAACAAAAAAGCAAAAACAAAAAAAGCAAACAAAAAAACAAAAAATGTTGAGCAAAAGAGCCAGAAATCAAACCCAGATGTGTTGCTTCAAAGACAATGCCCCACTGAATACCAACATTTGTTCTCCTTTTTTGTACTCTAACAAATTTCAGGAAAGGTGGACCATAACAATGCCGTGATCATAATAAAATCATTTTTAGAATACAGATGTGTATACATATACACACATTGCCAAGGAAAGGTATTATTGCATTTAAAATTATTTTCATCAATAAAACACATAAAAGTATATGAAAAATAGTCAATATGAAGTATAAATTCAAACCACAATGAGATATCTTCTCACTCCAGTTAAAATGGCTATCATCAAAAAAAGCAAAATACAACAAATGTTGGGGAGGATCCAGAGAAAAGGGAACTCACACATTATTGGTGGAAAATAAAATTAGAACAGCTGTTGTGAAAAACAGTAGGATATTTCCACAAAATAACTAAAAATAGACCTTCCTTATGATCCATTTTAGGTATATTTCCAAAGGAGATTAAACCAGCCAAAGAGAGACCTATACTCCGATGTTAACTGCAGGATTATTCACAATAATCATGATATAGAATCAACCTAAGTGCCCTCAGTGGATGACTGGATAAAGAAAACATGGTATATATTCACCATGGAATTTTATTCAGCCATAACAAAGAATGATATGCTGTCATTTGTGGCAGAAATGTATAGAACTGAAGGACATTATGTAAAGTGACATAAGCCAGCCACAGAAATACAATATCATATGTACTCTTTCATATATGGAAGATAAAATTATTGATCTAAAAATGGAAGAGAATACATTAGTAATTACTAGAGTCTAGAAAGGGTAAAAGGGATGGAGGTAAGGAGAGATTGGATATGTATATGAAAACATAAGAAAAATAAATAGAAAAATAAATTCTAATGTTCCCAGTTCCATAATGAGATTATAGTTCATAATAACCTATAATATTCTGTGAAGAACTAAGATTATGAATTTAAAGACTCCAAACATAAATGATAAAGACATGTTAATGGTAGTTACCCTGACCTGATTGGCACATATTGTATACATGCTCAGAAATATCCTAATATGCCCTGTAATTATGAACAATTATTACAGGCTAATAAAAAAGAAAAAATCAGGCTAATTAAAATTGAAAAATAAATAAATAAAATTTAATCATTTACATAAATAAAAACTACCTAAAAATTTCACTAAATTAATGTTTTGTGGCTAACTTGCTTAAGATCAAATGCATGAAGAATCATAATCATTTCAATAGCAATCAAAGAATTTTCAAATGCACCACATCTTATCAGAAGTTAGCAATAACCACAAAAAAAGGAAAAAATTTGGTTCAAACTACAAAAATTCAGTTAAGAAGAGAAGGCTAATTGTGATCCCATTTTTTCATTTTAATTGGATGGATTCGATTGTCCCTTACCGACTGAGAAAGTCTCCTCGACCAGCTCTTCAACTCCCAGTGTGACAAAATGATAAGGGTGCTTCTTGGATCCTCCTTCCATTTAGAAGCATAGATTTGTGTGGCCCAGAATAGAGTGATCCTGAGGTTAATTCTTTCTCATCATCAAGAAACATGTATTTATTCCCTACAGTGGAACTGAAAATTTTATCTAAAAGAATTACTTCCCTGCAGAAAAGTGTAAAGCAGCAAGTGTTCAGGACCTCCGCTCTACTGGAAAATCTGTTTCAGCCTGAAGTGAGAAGAGTTTGGTACAAAGCTGGACAGGGATGAAAAAGAATACTGCTCATTAAAGCAAGAAGCTCACAAAATCATTTGGAAAACCAAGGTTTGGAGTTTGAATGTAGGACTTGTAATATCCTTTTTCATCTTGACTTTCCTTTTTAAAACGAAAGCCTCCTCCTTAAAGAATTTTTCTGAATGAAAAAAAACAACGAATGACACTACTGAAGCCAAAAATATCATGATTCAGTGTTCTTTACCAGTTCTGTGATAGAGGACTCCTTAGCAATCTGGCGAAACCAAAACCATTTTCCCAGAATAGTGTTTTAAAACTCATTAAAAATAAACGAGAGAATAAAGAATTCCAAAGAAACCCAGTCATACTAATGTTATCAATAGTTTAAATAAATTGATTTTGCAATGTGGTAATTATGTGCCTATGAGCACATTAAGTGACAAAGCATACAGTTGGTCACATGGTAACCATAATTTCAAGTACAGGTAATCTGAAAATGATCTTAGAAATGCTTGAAATCAGTGTAAAATGATATAAAAATGCTTTGGTTTCCACAAGTTATATAATCAGAAGTGTAGCCAGTACTAGGGGAATTTGTTGACTACATTCATAACTAAAAGAATTGCTACCACTCAGCAAAAATTAATAATTTGCATGTGAAATCTTGGGAGTAAAACATTGGAATAATATAATGACAAAATTGGTTCAATGGAATTTTGCAGAAAGGTTTATTCAACTTTACTTTGTTAAAATCTGTAATATGTGGGTTCTGAAAGGGAAAAAATTCCTAGATATACAATGGTAACTATCAGCTTTAGTATGTTGCAAAAGATAACAAACAACATTTTGATAATATAAGCTGGTCAGTATTTAATGAAACATTATTTAAACAAAAGCACTGTCGTTATTTTTATTATACTCACTTATTCATAAACATTTATTAAGATCCTACTATACGCCTCTGTTTTTAGAAATACCAAGACTCAGTTATCTTAAGGTTGTTACTTATAATTTTGTTCATTAAATACAAACAGGTGAACCGTCTATCATGGGAGGAACTACTGGTTGTTATGCAGCTGTGAACAGCATAAATACAGTCCTTTACTTCATTAAGCATACGTTACAGCAGGTGGGAAAGACTTTAATTATTTAAGTTATTTAATAACTACAAAATTCAACAATAGAGATGAGCAGACTACCAATGAAACTTTACAAGGGGGTCCTGAATGGTCAAAGAAGGGTTCTGAGGATGTGATGTCATCACTGATACAAAGAACAGGTAGTTATTCACTAGATGAAGGCAGATGACAGAGGGTACAATAGGCATAGAGAATGTTCAAGATTGAGGGAATGGGAACATGTATAATTTCTGGGATGAAAAGGAGAATGAATTTCAAGAAACTTTAGGGAATAATGGTATACAATAAAGGTAAAGGAAGTTACAGAGATTAAATTCTACAGGGCATTCTAGATTATATTAAACACTTGATTGCTATTTTAAGAATTATAGGAAGCCAGTGTTGACTTTGAAGTATGGTAGCAACATGATGAGCCTATGCCCTGAAAATTTCACTTTGGCTGCCATATGATGGCTAGTTTAGGTGCAAGGAGCTCCATTATCTATCACCAATGCACTAAATCAAGCAAGAGATGGGAGTGAATTGAATTCATATTATGACAGTGGAAAAGAGGGAATAGGAAAATTCATCAATTCATAAAGTAAAAGTGATAATTAGATATAGAGGATACAAAAGAGCTGGGTTTTCAGTTTGATTTTCTATTTCTTGACCCAAGCAATGGTCAAGGGAATGTCATTTACTGAGAAAGAGAACAGAAGTTCAGTTGTGATGGAGTATGAGTGTGTGAGGGAAAGGGAACAGACAACTTTGCTCAGTTATTGACTTGTTAAACTTGAGGTGTCTGAGACATCCAGCTGGAGATGTCAAGTAGTTCTTGGATCTCTGGGGATGTTGTTTAGAATGGATGTTATTTAGAATGGAGGCCCTTGACTGGAAATATCTATTTAGGAGTTATCAGTCTTGAGGAACTCTGACACAAAATAACCAGATTTAAAAGGACTTGCCTGCAGGGAATCTTAAAAAAAGGAAATGAAAGTGGTAGGAAGAAAAGATAAAGCAAAGAGGAAGTGGTCAATGGAGGTCAGATGCTGCTGAGAGATCAGCAATGAAGAGAATGGAAAAATGATATTTGCTGACATCAAACTCTGAGAAAATCCATTTTGGTGCAGAGTTCATGTGAAGCCAAAATAGATACAAGATGGGAAAATAGAATCTGGAAAGATTGGGTGTAAACAGGTCTTTCTTAACACTGGGCTGTGAATGGCCATAGATTAGTGAGAACAAGAGTTCTCATACTTTCAAAACATACGAACCATATAGATATGTACTTTGCAATTCTAGTTTCCTTCTATGGGGACTAGCTTTTGCATACTGATGTTGATGAACGGTTAAGTTTGAAGTAAAGTTAAGGTAAGAGAAATCAAAACATTATGTCTGAAAATGCTAAAGTAAATATGTGAACTATTAGTTTAAAGATCTGAAAATATATCCCACACATTTCTTCATAAATTCACCTAATGCTTTATAGTCATGATGAATATAATGTATGAATAATCAAGTGTGTGGATTATACTAGATAAGTAGAAACATTCCCTCCCGTAGTCTACAGGTGAAAATTGGAAAATAAAATAAAAAGATGCACCCACGGTTGTAATTCAATGAAACAGAAGCAAAGTTAGGAGCTGCACAAACCCTTGATGGTTGCCAAGATCTTCTGAAAAAAGGAATTACTCGTAACTAAATTTGATTGCTTCTTATCATCAAGATTAATTGGCAGTTCATGACACATATGTCCCATCACAAACCTCCTAATTACCAGGTTTCTGATGTAGCTGTTTTCCTATCTCACTGCCAATAAGTCATGTGTTTTATTTCTTCTTTTCCATGAGCAAAGGAGACAAAGAGCTTTTAATGGAAGATAATGAGAGAAGGATAAAGAATACCACACAAGGTTTTCTTCTTCTAAATATGCATTCAGAATTTGTCATGAAAGATTTTAGAAAGTGAAAATTAAGTATTAGATTTCCAGTGCTGTACTATTTACCATCTTTGGAAATGGCATTGAGTCTTCCAGGATAATTAGAAACCGGTAAACTAACAAATTAATAAACTACCCCCAGGTGGCCTCAAAAAGATAATATGGTTCCTATAAAGTGACAAGCCTCCCTGGGGAGAACTACAGGCTGCCACAAGGAATGTCTGGTTTTATAAGAGCTTAGTAGGACAAATTTATCAACAATCTTAAAATCTAAGTGAAAACAAATCATTTAAATCAAAAAGTAAAATATTTTACAAATGATTTTAGATAAAACATATTTATAGAAATCTTTCTCATGGACATCTTCATTTTTATAAATTATCAGATGACAAGAATAAGCCTTTGCACATTATCTCATGCTGTTCAGTATTTGGCTGGAAGCCCAGAAGAGGGTCATGCCTTTATAATGATGGAAAATGCAACTATAAAACATCTAAGGGGTTTAGAAAGTGCTGCTGAGCACTGAGAAAACAAGGTTCCCATACGGCTTTGCACACAGTAGGCACTCAGCAAATATTTGCTAATGGATTTGTTCTATTGGTTATCATGTTGCTTAATT
This sequence comes from Ictidomys tridecemlineatus, assembly GCF_052094955.1. NCBI lineage: Eukaryota > Metazoa > Chordata > Mammalia > Rodentia > Sciuridae > Ictidomys > Ictidomys tridecemlineatus. The sequence continues at coordinate 118,068,161 of NC_135479.1, read as the reverse complement.
CTCATGAATTTACTTAGTAGTCTTTAACAGTGTCTGTTTCATTGCATATGACACTTTACTGCTGTGAAGTCTCAGGTTAACCATTCAATGTCTTAAGTGTCAGTTTCCTCATGAGTAAAATAAAGGTATATTTATATGCATTGCATGAGAGCTGACAGGAGCAAAGAAGATACTATGCAGAAGACTATAAGTTGCAAAGATCTATAAAATTATATATAATTTATAACTACCATGTTTTCATATATAATTAAGACTTAGCTTATATAATTACAACATACAACAATTCAAATATCAGTAGGCACCAAGACTTGGAAGTACATTTTAGCTTATGCTTCTGGCTGGATCATTGCTTTCTCTAAATATTTTAACATGGAACACTGTTGTGAAGTTCATGTAGGAACTACTAAATACTGTAAATTATCATTTGGTGATGTGTGTCATTTGCTATTTTTCTTTCTCAGTTGTTCTATACTCAATACTTTTATGTTAAAACGAATTATTAATGCCACTCCCGAAGTTGACTAATTTCATAGAAGATAAAACCTCCATAAACTACTAAATATAAAGAATAAAATTAAGTAATTGGCAAACCCTATAGCACCACCCCCACACAAACATGAATTTGAAGCATGTGCATATGAAGAATAGAAAACTAAAATTCCTTTTGTGACAAAAAGCCTGTGGCAATATCAAAGCAGTAGTTCCTATTCTCTGCAAGCATTTATTAAATACATAACCTGACATGGTGCAAACCTCAAATCAACTTAATTTGTGTCATCTAAGAGTTCACACACGAATAAAGATATCACATTTCATTGAAATTACTCCTTTAGACCTGAACATTTATTTATATACTTTCGAGATTTGGGGACACAAGATTCTCTCTTCCTAAGTCTCTAGGAAAATTGCCAAGAGCTAGAATTTAATGTTCATGGCCAAAAAAAAATTTCATAATCACTTCTGAACACTGAAAAATAGAATATCCACTCTTGATAATAGAGTTTGATTGCTGTCAAAATGAACTACTTACCACTTGAAGTGTCTAAACTTGCAAAAATATTTGGGGAAAAATTTTCTACAGTGTAAGTTAAGATATGAAGTTGTAAGTTTCTAGCAACCTCAAAGTCTAGGTCATAACAAACATTATTAAATCAAGCATGAGTGAGACAATAACATGTTAGGATCTGCCATGGGCTTGAAAATTGTGTAATGGAACTCACTGTTTGATTATTATAGGATGATGCTGTACCAAGTTATGTGGGTATCCTGGGTAGGCATTCCAACAAATATTTCTTAAATGGCTGCTCAGCATTTATTTAGTAAAATATTTTACAAATGATTTTAGATAAAACATGGTCCGTGAAAAATGGTCCATGAAAAAACAATTTCTAAAATAAAAATCTCATATCTATATCTGTTATTTAACTTATAAGGTTTGAAACATGCACTAAACATACAAATAAAAATTATAATACATGTGAAATTTTCTGCTGTTTCATGTATCTCCCTGTCTCTCAAAACTGAACCAAATCTCTCATTCAAAATTGCTGTTATAAGTGGCAATATAAACGGTGAATAGTAAACAGAATTTTTGTAGTATGATAAATGAGCATTTCTGAAGGAGAAGTAAGGAAAACCTTCTCTAATTTTGAATGTTAGGTTTTATTTTGTTTAGCTGTTTGATTATTTTTAATATTTGCTAGGTTTTTGCAAAATGACTATTGTGGGAAACTGCAGAAGTCTGAAGATAAACCTTCAGAGGTCATCCAATTGCTCCTTTATAATTCCAAAAATCTTGTTGGAAATATTTAAACAAACCTGAAAGATGTCAACTTGGAAAGTACAAATTCATGATTATCAGCTAACCATAACAAACCAGGAGACATTTCCCTCACTGTCTTCTAGCTGCCAAGAGTTGTATTAGGTGTAATGGTAAACAGGAAATACCTGGTTCATGCATTCACAAAGCTCCCAGGACAATAAGGAATAGAAGCAATTAGTCAGGTGATATCATTACACACACTCAACGTTGTGACTCAAGAAGTATAAATCCTGGATACTGGGAACTAAACCCACCCTGTATCCTACTCAGATTGAGAAAGGCTTTAGGAGCTGACATTCACCACTCTAAAGTGAAAGTGTAAGTTAATAAAAAACTGAGAGAAAGCCAACAGCTAATCATTGCTAAAGCCTTTAAAAAAGAAAAGTGTTTATTGACTATCTAGCAACAAGGGATATTTTATAATGAAAATTACTACACATAGTTAGATAATATGTATATATACAATGATAAATACATACAATTATATATATACATACACACACACACACACACACATACGTACAACAATTGCATCATTGTTTCTGTAGACTATTTTTCTAGTTACTGGAAAGTTTAAAAAGTGCCAAACTTGATAATCATTTTAAAGTAAACATTAAAATTACTTTAGACTGCTTAGACCTTGAATGTACATTGATTTTTTTTTCTAGTGTAAATGTTTTCCTTTCATGACTGAGTTTTAATAGAATATCAATTTGTAAATTGTTGAAGTTCATATCCAAGATTTTTGCAAATGTGAGGACTGATTTCAAGACAAGTTTTGCTGCTTACAAAGCAGCTTGTGGCTGTTATGCTTTGTTTGTTCTTTACAAATTGTCATGAAATAGCTATTTGTCTATATATGTGCAATTTTAATTCTAAGATTTTCATAGAAAGAAGTATTTAAATTATCTAGTGAGCTGATTTATTATGTATCTATGCACATTTAGAAGAGCACATAAATAAGTCTTTCTGAGGAAACAGTAGCAAACAAGTCAGAAAACAAACTCCTTTGTCTAGAGAAAATGAAGCACTTGGTACTCTTCCATATGATTACATACCTTACTTGAATAAATAGAGAATCTACCTTTCACTTCTCCAGTATCCCAGAATATTCTAGAAGATTTCTACCCAAAATGTAGTTCTTAAACCTGCGGTACTAGCATCACTTAGGAGCCCAACATGCAAAAACCAAGACCTACTCAGCTTTCAGAATTAGTCTCCTTTTTAACAGAATCTTCATGCTGAAATCTGTGAAGCATTGCTCTAAGAACCTTGAACATTACTGTAGATAAACAATTATCAAGATGTTTACAACTGGGTTGATTAGCAGGTTCAGATAACTATTAGGAAAAAAATGCATTCAATGAGAACACCACCAAATCTAAACATTTCAAATCGTTAATAAAAATCAGAAGGTTAAAATAAGTAAATTAAAAAGTATTACAGAACATAGTAAAGATAAGAAAGGGCAAAAATTAAAAATAAAATTAATAATGTAAATTAGGAAAAAATTAAAGTGATTATGATCTTAATAGCACAGTTAATAGTATAAAGACAAAAATTTTTAAAAACATTACAAGCAAAAATAATATAAATTTAATACAAAATAATTTAAAGAATTATGAAATTTTAGCCAGGTGTGGTGGCACACGCCTGTAATCACAGAGGCTCAGGAATCTAAGGCAGTAGGATCCCAATTTCTAAACAAGCCTCAGCAACAGCAAGATGCTAAACAACTCAGTGATATCTTGTCTCTAAATAAAATACAAAATAGGGCTGGTGATGTGGCTCAGTGGTTGAGTTCCCCTTAGTTTAATCCCCAGTACTGCCTCCCTCCCCCACAAAAAAAGTATAAAATTTTAAAAAGCTAAAGGTTTTAAAAGTAGAGGCTCTAAAGATATCCAGCATCACTAATTCTTAAATTTCAACTTAAGGCAAATCCTGGATATGGAAATCAATAAATAATACATACAATGAGGGAAAAAATAACCCTGAAATTTTAGGTGTTGCCCAAGAGAGTCAGCAGTTTGAATTCAACTAAATTAACTGTCTGAAAAAAAGCAAAGATAATAATATTCTACATGATGAATAAAACTCAGACTTTGCAACATAACCCTCATAATAACCAAGATAAAAATTAAAGATTGTCCAGCATATGAAAGAAATGCAACCAATTCTTAATAAAGAAAATAAAGGTTAGGGAAGAATTATCAAAATGGTCAAATCAGCAGTTTAATGCATGTATTATAATCATGCACAACAAGGAACAGGAAAACACACTCATAAAAAATAAAAAGCAAAGAATTCTCTGAAAAACAATGTATTAAAAAACAGCATATTAAATTAAGAATATTTGAAATAAAATAGTTTATTGGAGCTAAGTATGAAGATGGCAAAGAAATGAGTGAGTGAATTTTTAAGGCAGAATAATAGTAGGGCAGAAGGATACCTCAGTGGTAGAGCACAGGCCCTGGATTCAATCCCCAGAACAAAAAAAAGCAATCAATAAATAAGAGAAGCTATCCAATCTGATGTATAGAGAAAAAAATATTTTTAAAATTAATGGAGCCTGAAGGACCTCAGAGACAATATCTAAAAGTGTATGATATATATCAAATGAGCCCTGAAGACAGAGCAGAAAGAGAAAATGGAAGAGAGTATATTAGAATTAATAGGCAAATATTTCACAATTTTTTGAAAAGTCACAAATTCATATATTAGAAAACAGCCAACTACAAGCAGAATACATACAAATAAAATCATGCTTAGGCATATTATAATCAAACTATTAAAAACACACATGTGTACAAAGATAAAGTCTTAAAAGTAGAGGGAAAAAATGTATAAAATTCAGACGAAAGAAATTCAAGTAACCACTTGGCTCTCCCCAGAAGCTAAAAGGGTCACTAAATAGTGAAAAACAGGTTAATGTTCTGGGGATGAAAAGATTCTATCAACCCAGAATTCTTCATCAAATGAAAATATTTTTCAAAAGTAAACATGAAAAATGAAAAATTCGTTATCTGATCCTTAGCAAAGTAAATAATAAATCAAGTTATTGAGGTTAAGGTAATTGGGACCCAAGGAAAATATGGACCTTCAGGAAAAAAATGAAAAGCTTTGGAACTGAAAATATCCAGGTAACTATAAAAGACATTTTTCCTTCTACTTTCTCTAAAACACATTTTTAAAATAAAAATACACTCACAGTGTGAGTTTTAGAATATACGCAGATGTAATACACATGACAACTGTAAGTGATGGGGAGAATAGGAGAAATAGACCTATTCAAGTTTTCTATTTTTGTTATGTGAAGTTATAAAATATTAACTCTAAGCAGACTGACATATTAAGAAGGTCCATATTAGAATGCCTAGAGCAACTACAAACATGCAAATAGAGTCAAAAATAATAAATTAATTAAATAACAGTTCTAAACATACTTGAAACAATCCAGAAGAATGCCAGAAAGAAAAAAAAAAAAAAAGAACTGGGTGAACAGCCAAATAATAAAACAACATGCACCCATTAAACAATAATAATAATTATGTTAAATGATAATGTTCTAGGCATTGCATCAAATGGCAGAGTTTAATTAGAATTTTGATCATATTTAAAAGAGACAGAATTACATGTTATCCACTAGAGATATACTTAAAATGTAAAGGTACGTTTTCAAAGGAAAAGGAAAAAAATACATACCATATGAACAATAAAAGGAATTATCTATATAAATATTGGATAAATAGACTTTAAAACAAAGAGTACTCCGTGAATATGTTTGCTAATTAAGACAAATTAATTGGGGCTGGGGTTGTGGCTCAGTGGTAGAGCACTTGACTAACGTGTGAGGCACTGGGATCAATTCTCAGCACTACATATAAATAAATAAAATAAAGGTTCTTTGACAACTAAAAAAATATTTTTTAAAAAAGAAGTTAATCCATCAGGAAGATAAAATATTCGTAAATATATATGGGTCTGAAAAAACTCTAAAATACATTAAATAAAAATAAACAAAATTCCAGGAAAAAGGAGACAATTTTACAATTATCATGGGAATTTATAATACATTTGTCATGAATATATGGAAAATCTTGATAGAAACCAAGCAGGTTGATAGGTTATTTGAACAACACTATTAACCTTCTAGGCTTAATTGACACTTATATTTATATATCAGAGAATGCAAATTATAGCAGAAGACATATTCTTGTCAAATTAGCATGATCCATTCTCCAAGGTAGACTATGTACTGAGCCATTAAAAGCAAAATCATAATTTAAAAAGTACTGAAATTATAGAGAATATTCTTTGTCGAGAAGAAACCCACTTTAGAAATTGACACAATATTATATTTTTAAAATACAAATATTTACAAGTTAAAAATATCTACAAATCTACATGTGAAGGAAGAAATCATATAGTTCATGAATTTTTTAGCTGAATAAAAGATATAATATATATATGTATATATATAGAAAACTAATAAGTCATGCTATGAGACAGTCTAAAACTTCAAATGGCTATATTTAAAAAGGTCTAAAAACCATCATCTAAATGTCTACCTTACAAAAATAAGAAAAAAAATATGGAATCAAAAGAAAAAAGGAAATCACAGAGATAAAAATAGAACTCAATGAAATAGGAAACAGCAATGCAGCAGAGAAAATAGGAATAAAACCTGGTTCTTTGAAATGATAAATACAATTAATGAACATACAGCCATGGATCCCCAATTAACAATATCAAGAATGCAAGGTAGGAAATTCCTACAGGTGCCATAGATATTAACTGTGGAATAAGAGAATGCTATGAACAACTTTATGATAATTCATTTGAAAACAGATAAAACAGACAAATTCCTTGAAAGATACAACCTACAAAAAGTCTCACAGGAATAAGTAAGTTGAAGTTAAATTCAACAACACAAAATATTCTCACAAATACTAAATAATTATATTGCCAATCCTACAAAAACACTTTCAGAGAATAGAAAAAAAAAAAGAAAACTTTGCTGTCTACGGAACCAACTCTATTGTGATATCAAAACCATAACCAGACTTTGCAAGAACAGAAATCTACAGACTAAAACACATCATTAACAAAGATGCAAAAAATTCTCAGCAAAATGTTGTCTAATTTAAATCAATAATATCTAAAAACAATTATACATCTTGACAAAGTGGAGTTTCTGCAGAGAATGTAAGGTTGGCTTAAACTAATTGAAACCCAACCAGTGTATAAGTTGTCATATTAGTTAACTATAGTGGCTAAAAAAAAAAACACAATATGATCTTCTCAATAGATACTTTCAAAAACCATTCCATGGAATTAAATGTCCTTTATAAACTCCTAAAAAATGAAATCTCAACAATTAGAAAAATAAGGAAATTCCCTAAAACTGATAAAGAGTCTCCATTGTTTTAAAATAACTCTGTAGCTGAAAACAAGAATAAAAATTGTATGTGTATGAAAACAATAAACTCATATTGAGGAAGCCTTTTTAAAAACAAAACAAACCCAAAACAAAGTGCTTGATTGTAAAAATCGTGAAAGTTTGAGTTTTTCCCCTAAAACTAGTATAAAGTCAATAATGTCTGCTTTCATTATTATCATGCAAGTTTGTCCTAGAAGTACTAGTTAATGCAATAAGGTAAGAAAATTAATATAATTTAAGAAAAGGAAAAATGTAAAAGCATGTTATCCATGGTCAACATGGTCAACTATATAAAAAAAAACAGAGAAGCTATTTAAAAACTAGACTAAAAATCATAGGACTAAAAAATAAATTTGTAGAAAGTCAATGATATATATAGTCAGTATGTGTGTATTTACATAGAATAATGACAAACTATATAAAAATTAAGAGCAATTCCATTTATGAAATTCTAAAAGAGATAAACTTAGAAGATAATAAGGAAAATCTATGTAACACACTGGAAATCACAACAAAACAAATAGTTCAGACAAATAAGACCTAAAGAAATGGTGCAATATGTCATATTCATAAATTTAAAGATGCCTATTTTCCCAAATTAATCCATAGACTCTGTGAAATTTCAAGTAAAATCCCTAAAGCTTTTCCAGTAAAAATCAATTGATTATAAAATTTATGTCTCTATACAAAGGACCTTGAACAGCCAAAACAATATTGAAAAGATACTGGAAGACTTACATTACCTGATTTTAAGACTTAGTATAAAGATAGTCATCAAAAAGGTGTCAAAGAAGCATAAGGTTAGATATAGATCAATGAAGCACAAAAGTCACTTCATAGATGGATCCACACATTTATAGTCTTATGATTTTTAACAGAAGTGACAAGGTTATTTGATGGGAGGGAATGGACAATCTTTCCAAGAAATAATGCTGGAAAAATATATCTCAAGTAGAAAAAAACAAAACTATCATAGATCCATCCCTCATAAACAAACATAAAAAAATTAAAATGACACTGAGATCTGAATATGTAAGATGAAAACAAATCCTGTCAAGTAAACAGAGGATAAATTAGTTTTTATTTTAGATTAGGCAAATCTTTCTAATATTAGATACCCAAAACAGAGACCCCCAAAAGAAACAAGTGATAATTCTACCTCCTCAAAACTAAAACTTTTTGCTCTTTGATAAACACTTTAATGGAAATGAAAATGCAAGTCACATACAGGAAGAAAATATTTATAAAACATGAATCTGATAAAGAAATTATGCTCAGAATATATGAATAACTTAATTAAAAAAATAAAGAAGCCAGTTTTTCATACAGCCAAAATATTTGGAAAAACACTCTAATGTTTAACATCATTGGTAGTCAGAGAAATATAAATCAAAGCCACAGTGTTATCATTAGATATGAACTAGAGTGATTAAAACAGAAAATTAACAATGCCAAACATTAGCAAAGGATATGGAGAATCCTGGAGACTCATATTTGTGATAGAAATGTCAAGTGATAAAAATGTCACTCTTCTTTTCAAATGAAAGAAGATATGACCCAGTTCCTCTCTCCAAGACCAACAAAAATATATGCTCCCATGCAAAAGATTTGTACATTAATGTTTATAATTGGTCGAATGGGAAACAATACCAATTGGCATCAACAGACACCTATACATCTAGATAAAGGAATACTATGCATCCACATGAAATGGACACTTGCAACAACAGCAGTGAATCCCAATATCATGTTGAATAAAAGAACTACTCACAAGAGAGTGCAAAGTCCATGATTCCAATGATATGAGAACATAAGTTTTCTATCTCTTTAAAAGGATATATATTAGACCTCATAAAATCAAAAAGGTCTATTTATTTAGAAACACTATTAAAAAAATGAATAGGAAAACAATAAACTTAGTCACTACTACAAATGTTATGTACGTCCAGGGGTTGGTATTCAAGATGTACTGGAGGACAACTCAATAAATAAAAAGATAACCAATAAACACCTGAGTGGGGGATGAAGGGGTGTCTTCAGTAAAGAGGATGTGCTTGTGCAACAAAGATAGGAAAAAACTGCTCAAACTCAACAGGAGGAGAATGGAACACACACACACACACACACACACACACAGAAGGAGAGAAGGAGAAAGAGTGAGCAAGAGTGCGAGCTTGTGCTAGAAACACTAAAAACATTGTGGAAGCCAGCAAGGTGGCACACTCCTATAATCCCAGCAGATCAGGAGGCTGAGACAGGAGGCTTGCGAGTTTCAATGTCAGCCTAGGCTGAGGTGCTAAGCAATTCAGTGAGACCCTGTCTCCAAATAAAATACAATATAGGGCTGGTGATGTGGCTCAATGGTCAAGAGCCCCTGAGTTCAGCCCCCAGTACCCCCAAAACAAACAAATAAACAAACAAAAAAACAGAAGAGCAAATTAAAAGAAACCACAAAGAACCCATTTTTTGATAAGGCAAAATGCTATAATTATGGACTCCGGGAATAGCCATATTTATGATGGAAATATCAAGTGTTCTAAGGGGTTTGTAGTCTTTTTCCAACTTTTATAAATCTTTAGAAACCTTCAAAAACTTTTAAAAATCAAAATAGAATTGCTGAAGAAATACTACTAACTTTTCTATTAAATCATCACACATGTCGAATTTGTTTAAGTATTTAAATTTTTTTGCTTTGTTGTCTGATATTTTTTTAAGAGAGAGAGAGATAATTTTTTAATATTTATTTTTTAGTTTTCGGCGGATACAACATCTTTGTTTGTATGTGGTGCTGAGGATCCAACCTGGGCCGCACGCATGCCAGGCCAGCACGCTACCACTTGAGCCACATCCCCGGCCCTTGTTGTCTGATTTTTAATCTCAGTTTTCCACTTATTGATTTTGCAAATGTAAGCTCAATATTTGCCTCCCATTGCCTCAATTTCCTCATCTGTAATACATGAGTAATAAGAGTATTATTTTCATATGGTGGTTGTTAGCACAGAAAGAATTTATACATGTAAAACATATAGAATTTTGCCCCAAATGTGTAAACATTAAACATATTAGCTAGTATAATATTACATATATGTGTGTGTGTGTGTATACTCATGTACATTTACCACTCCAAATATATTTACAATAGATAAGAGTAAAGTTGTTGAGTAGCTAGCTTATCACTACTCTAACTGATGAACATAAATTGCAGTTTGTTATTAGATACTGAAATAATGCTATTTTATATTCTTTGTACCAGGGAGCATGCAAAAATGAATTCCTCCACAATTTCAGCAAAATATGGCACATATCCAGAAAGCAGAGGCTATGGTTCATACCTCATAAACACTCCTGGATTGAATTCTCAGACAAGTAACTCAGCAGCTGTGTGACCTGGGGCATGATATTTAATGTTGCTGAACTTCAATTTCTTCATTTATAAAATGAGGTTGATGATACCCCATAGGCATATATTTAGGAATCAATGTAATTCGCTATGTGCAAATTTACCATATACAAAGTATGGAATATAATATAAACTCAATAAGTGAAGCTCTTTTTTTTTTTTTTACAACTCAAAAAATATTTATCAATTTAAAATAAGAAGATGTCTCAGGGACCAGGGACAATGATGCACAACTGAAGGATGGGCTCAAAGGCCCAGAACATTCAAAGGACCTAGGGACATGCCCATATTTGCCATATTAGAATGTTAGTATATATTCCAAATTTTAAACCTAGAACAGAGTTGTGCCAGCACAATCCCTTTGTGCTATCATACTTTTTAAAGATTCAGTGCACATAATTCAATCAAAAGTTATAGGTTCCTTCCTTGAGATTCTTCCAACCTATTCTACTTTCCTATTGGTTCACTAATACAGTTAGTGAATATACTATTGCATTTGCAATGAATTCTGATTGAATATATTTAAAAATCTTCCCTTGCCAATTATATTTCTTATTATGTAATTATGACCAAGTCATGATTATATTCTAATCTCTTTCAGATTAAATTAATTTTAATAGAAACATGAACAACATATATGTACACAAATTTAAACCTGGTCTAGAAAATATTCAAATATAGAGGAAATCCTAATATAACAAATACTGCCATTTATAATTTTGCTCGCTCGCTCTCTCTCTCTCTCATCAATATTTCTTGATTGACTCATATGAAGTATATACCTATCCAGCAATATTCTGCAAGTAATAATTACAATGTCTCTTTTCCTAATCATAAGTGAATTAAGCACCATCTCTAAGACGGTTAACATTAAATGGTGAGGCTCAATAAATGACTACGTGTGACAGCTTCTCCTTCCACAGAAGTGTTATTCTCAGAGACAGGGAGACCTATTCCTAATAGTTACACTCACTGACACCTACTATATGACAGGCATTGCAATGGAAGGTACAAACTCTTCTCATAATATTTTCTCTTTAAATGCTTATATCAATTTCATGATCTGAATATTGTTATCCCTGTCATTTTATGTGAAAAACTAAGGCTTGAAGATATCACATGAAGATCACAGAGCCAACTCAGAGATATAATTCAAAGCCCATCTGCCTTGCTCCAGATCCTGATCCTTATTTTACCTCCTTCCAGGGAGGAGGAATTGCAGAGATCCAGGGATCATTGAAAGGGGCCACAGTTCAGTAGCAGATTTAACATGACCTGGTGACTGGTATCATACAGTGGGATTAATGGCCCAGATAAGGAATTTATGGCAAATCATGATGACTCCTAAAACTGGCTTCAGCAACTGATTCCACAGAGAGCTGAAATAAGACTTATAAAATACAGGTATGGAAGTCCAAAATGTATGGGGGATAATTTAAACCCAGAAAAAATCACAATTCCTAAAGACATTATGAGCAGAAATGAAATACAGAATAATATAATTTAAGAGGTAAGCAGGAAAAAAGAAGCCTGAGAGGAAAGAGAACAGGTCAGAAAGGGAATTGGGTATTTAAAAATAAAGCTCAGATTTGATGGAGTTGAAGAGATTTTGTGAAATAAAAGTTAATGAAAAGATTCATCCAAAATATAATGCAGAGCAATAAAGAAATGGAATTGGGGGAAAAAAAGTCAGAAGGATCACCTAATAGGAGTCCCAGAGAAGAACAGTGGAGAGACTATGAGGAAAAAAGTTATTTCAAAGAAGCAATAACAGAAATTTTCTATGATAGATGAAATAGATTAATTTTCAGATTAGTAACAAGTTGTAAATAGAATAAATGAAAACACACAAGATATACCACAATGAAAGTGCAGCATATCTCAGAGAGGAAAAAATTAAAAAAAGAAACACCTGAACAAAACGATTACTTCTGAACAATAATTAGATGACAGCAGATTTTTAAACAGCACTGGAGACCAGAATACAATGGAATATTTATGCAAACTGTTCTGGGAAAAAATGATGGTTACATTTAAAGTCTATAGTCAGCTAACACATGAATCAAAACTAAAAGTGGAATAAAAGTATTTTTTGGATAGATAAAAGCAAAGTGTACCACTGAGAGACTTTCATTTTGAAAAAAAATAAACAATACATTGTAGGAAAAGGGAATTCAATTTAAGATTAAGTTATGGAAAATAAGAAACAATGTATACTCACACATAGGGAGTTCTAATTAGAATAAGATATATTACATGTCTGTATAATTATATCATAAAGGATTCTACTGTCATGTATAGCTATACCTGAATAACGAATAAAAAAATCTAAAAAAGAAACAATATCTAGCAAAGAGATAGGAAAATACATGGATATATCTAAAAATAAAACTAATTAAAGCAAATTTAAAAATATTAATAATAAAAAAGAATTTGATGCACCAAGCAATAAATACACATAGTAGAATTTAATTTAAGTTTACTTAAAAACAAGTTGAAACTAAAATTCTAAGACAAATCTATACAAAACAAATAGAAAAAAAATGGTACATAAAATAGTGAGATGGGTAATGATTCGAATAAATAGCATTCATATGTTGTTAGAAAAAAAGATATTATTAATTAGACATTGTTTTGGTAAGTAGGGACATTAAACATTTAAGGTAATACCCAAAATAGAAATAAAACATATAACATATAAAGGAAAACAAAGAAAATATCATCAAACAGAAGGCAGAAAAGAATGGAAAAGCAAAAATATATTATAAATAATTAATTACTCAACAAAGCAATAAAATAAAACAAAAACTAGTGCTCATGAAGGATATAACAAGATGGAAAAAAATTAATTCAAATGGATTGTTTACCACAATGAGTATACATTAAACCCACCATTACAGAGACAATCTTTAAAATGCATAAAATGAGAACTATAAATGATCTTAAAAAGAAATAAAATGTAACAAGAAGTATTAAAGGAGTGTAAAAAAGAGAAGTTAGGAAAATATTCAAGGAAAACTGTGCAGTTACACTAATTTTATATAAATTTTTATGTTATATATATTAACATAATAATATATATTATATGGTTAACATATATACATATATTAGATGTAGCTCAATAGTAGAATGCTTGCCTAGTATGCCTGAAACCTGATTCACCCCCAATACCACAAAAAAATAAAAGAGAAAAGAAGGAAAAGAAATATAAGAAGTAAATTACATAGTGATGAAAATACAATTCACTAAGTACATTTTAACATACTTTGCCTGTATGTTCCCAAGAACACTGTTGCAAAATGCAGAAACTTTTGAGATTAAATAATAAGGAGAAATTGACAAAAGCAAAAATTAAATTTGATCTTTTTAGCAAAGCTATTTTAATATTTTTGCAGATGAAACAAATAAAAGCAGGACTAAGATACTAAGACTTGAAAAAAGAAATAATAACTAATGCTTAAGTACAAAACTCTAGCCAGATAAATTAGGAAATTAGTATCATTTCAAATATACAAAGACTATTCACAAGAAATGATCACAAAGTCTGAAAAAATACCAAAGAATTAATATTATACCAATCACATTTTAGCAAAAATGAAGCCAAATAACAAAAGGGTAATTCCCAGATCCTTATGTCACAGTTTGAAAAATTTTAAATGTACCTTTAAATAACGAATGAGTCAAAGGAGAAACAGCAGAAGAAATAAATAAATACATAGGTCTGAAAAGGCGGTGAGAACACTACATATGGTTTGTGGGATCCATCTACAGCAGTACTTAAGGGAATATTTGTAAGTATATATATATATATATATATATATATATATATATATATATATATATATGCAAAACCTTGTTTTTTATCTATCTAAAAATAAGTTAAAAAAGAATGAACTCAATTTCTAAGAAGGTATTAGAGTTCTTTGGTAAAACTATTAATTTAAAGTTACTAGGAAGACTGAAATTCTAGTTGAACAAAAATTAATGAAATGCACACATTATTTACAATAAGAAGGATAAATAAAGCAAAAGTTGACTCTTTGAAAAGACACAGAAAAAATGCAAACTCCAGAACTGAGTGACTCTTTTGCTCAGGTTTGCATCTGGAATAGAAGATAGCCAGCCATGACTGTGGGAGGATACAATAATAAAGAACAATTAGAGTGATGTTTTTGCTCCTCTTGTGCCATTGCATTGAGTACAGAATGCCTGCCAGGAGCTGCTGTGACTCAGCACTCCAGTTCAGGTATCTACAGAAGCAAGTCAGGGTAGGACAGAGCCCTGTGCTTGCAGAGGGACAAAAATCAGAAAGGGAACTAAAAGCTTCTTGCAGTCTTTTCTCCTCAGCTTTTGCTCCATATTTCTAGACCAACAATTAAAATCTAAGATTCTGAGGTTGGCTGGTTGTGCCTGTGTGCGTGCGTGCACTCCATTAACTCCTCCCCTTTTTCTAAATGCAATTCAATTCCAAACAAAATTCTGACAGTTTTTCACAGGAATTGAAAAAATTGACCCTGGAATGCTAATGTAAGAACAAGTTAAAAATAAGCATAAATTTGAAGGAGAATTAAAAAATAGGAAAGATATACCCTGCCGGTGACATGAATTATTAAAATCTACAGGAAAGAATTAAAGTACTAATAAAAGAAAAGACAGTAGAACAATACAACAGAAAACAAAACTTAAATCTATGTATATTTGGTGAATACACAAATTTAGAGGAAAAAAATTCATTGAACAAATGAGCTGGAATATTTGGCTACTTACATTGAAAAAGATAAATATATCCTTAATTTACAATGGACAATAAAGTGATATCCACATAAACTGAAGACTTGTATGTGAAATTCAAACTTTGAAACACTTCAGAAAAAAAAAACCTATCTTTTTGATCTTGGAGGAAGAGATGGATTTGATGTAAAATTAATAATATAATAAAATTAATAATAATAAATAATATATTAATTTTACATATTAATAGGACTCATTATACTATTTCTATACATTTATATAGCATGTATTGATCATATCCAAACAACTTCTTCCACTCTCACCCCCACTCCTACCAGCACCTTTCCTAGTCCCTAGTAATCTCTATCCCACTTTCAGGTCTATCATTTTTATTCTTTTATAGTTTTCACTTTTGAGGAAGAAAGTGCAATACTTGTCTTTCTGTGTCTGTTTTATTTCACTTAAATCATGTCCTCCAGTTCCCTCCATTTTGCTGCAAATGACCTGACTTCATTTTTCTTTCTGGCTGCATAATACTCTACTGTCTTTCTATATCATATTTTGTTTATGTATTTATCTGTTGATGGGCACTTAACTGATTCCATAATTTAGGTATTGTGCTGCAATAAACATGGGCTTGCAGATATCTCTGTTGTATGCTGACTTATTTGTCTTGGAGATATACCCAGGAGTGGAATAGCCAGGTTTTATGATAGATCTACTTTTAGTCTTTTGAAGATCCTTCATACTGTTTTCCAAAGTGGTTGTAAAATGGTATATAAGAGTTCCTTTTTTTCTACATCCTTGCCAACATTTTTTGTTTTTGATCATATCCATTTTAATTGGGCTAAGATTGTGTCTTACTGTAGACAGTCTTCCTGATGGCTAATGACCTTAAGTATTTTTTCATTTGAATAAATATTGGACATTTGTATTTCTTCATTTCAGAAATATTTATACTGATAATTTCCCCATTTATAAGTTTGATTACATTTTTGTTAAATTTTTGCATTCTCTTTATATTCTGGATATTAACCCTCTGTCAGATGAGTAGCTGGCAAATACTGCCCCCCTTCACTCTCTTGTTTACTTTGCCATGCAGAAGAAGCTCTGTAATTTGATATAATCCCATTTATTAATTTTGGTTTTTGATTGAAACAAATTTGTAAGATGTTCAAAATTAAAGCTACAAAATGATCCACAGACTGAATGAACTAATATACAAAGTTTACTACCCTTAAAATTTTAATAATCAAGATGTTTATACAAAATGTCTTTTAAAAATCAATGAAACATAAATCCTTAAAAAAGATAAGAAGGTAGCAAAAGACACAAACAAGCCAAGATGTATATGAGGAGATGTTCAAATCCAATGGAATCAAGATTGGTACAAATTTAAATTTGGAGGAGATTGGGAGAAATGAGAACAGTCATATAATGCTGATTACAATTATTTTTGTAGTTTGTTTTGGCACTTGAGATTTGGCACTCTGCTTAAACACAGAGCCACATCCCCAGCTATTTTTATATTTTATTCAGAGACAGTGTCTGGCTAAGTTGCTTAGGGCCTTACTACGTTGCTAAGGCTGGCTATGAACTCATGATCCTCCGACCACAGACTCCTGAGTCAGTGGGATCGCAGGCATGCACCATTGCACCCAGCTTGCTGATTGTAATTTTAATTGGTACACTTGGGGTAATACTGAAAAAAAATTGAAAATAGGCATATTCCTCAATCTGTTCATTTATATAATTAAAAGAAAGAACGATATTGGTGTAGAATAGGCATGCAATGTTTTTGTATTTAGGGGTATGGGCCAAGATGGCCTGTTTTATCTTTAGTTCCTGATCTTTGTGCTGGACTAGATGATCTGAAAGGTCCTTCTCTACTCTATGAGTCAGTAACTAATCATATATTAGGATTTTTTTTCTTAAAAAGCAGAATAATTTTACAAGGCTTACAGAAAGAAATTTCAAATATACTGGCTGACATGTTAAAAATTTAATATGATTAATCTTTCTTGTAACTGTTTGAAAATTCTATATTTTCTCATTTAAAAATTAAATCTTTGTGCTTGGTGTATTAGCTGTAGTCCCAGCTACTCTGAAGGCTGAGGCAGGAGGACCACTTGAAACCAAGACTTCAGAGCCATCCTGAGTAACATAGCAAGACCCTGCCTCTAAAATAAATTTTTTAAAAATTCAATTAAATTTAGTGATTAAATATATTTGTGCTTTTTAAAATAATAAACTGTTGCCTTTCTATTTGAAATTGTGATACTGGAGTAATGATGTTAATTGAATTAATTTGGTGAATTTTTCTGTTAATGTAAATTTACTACATGATCTGTATCTTCAGCACATGTTGCTTCAACTTTCATGAAATTCTATCACCTTCTATTGTCATAAAAGGTTAGAATGGTAATTTCACATACATAATGGAAAAGCATGTGCCCATATGTAAGTATTAAGAGGATGTTAACCAATATATCCTGACATGGAAATTAGTCTCTTTAAAATTCTTTTATAATTATGTTTTGGAAGTTTAGAACATGTCATTCAGAGATGCAACATCAGGATCTGTGTAGAGACAATCAATCTATGGCTATTGATGCATGACTAATGTACGAGCAATTATTGGCAGGTGGGAAGTTTAAAAGAGTAGACATATAAAAGGAAGTGAAATGTTTCTTCTTTAAAATTTATCACTGGTTATTAATCTATAACCTTATATTCTGAGACTCTTAGTTCCTACCATTAAAAGAAGATTTCAAACCTGTTTTTTTTCTTTCACTTTCCTTCTAATTCTTATTAGTCCAATATTCTTCCAAGAAATTATAATTGTAAATAATTAAGGATACTGTCTGCCTACATTTTTTTGTGTTCAGCAAATTCATGTTCTTATTAATTTCATGGTCTGCACAATCTATCTCTGACTAGATTGCCCTTCCTACTGTATATGAGTAGTTTGAGGTCTCTCCCTCACTTCTGTCCGGCCTCCCCATGCAACTATCAAAACCTCAGAAGGACATTCCCTCACCACTGTAGCTAAAACAGTCTCCAAAAGAAACATCCAAAAATCCGTAGATCGAGCTGGGTGGTTGTGCATACCTGTAATCCCAGCAGCTCAGAAGGCTGAGACAGGAAGATTGCAAGTTCAAAGCTGGCCTCAGCAAAAGCAAGGTACTAAGCAACTCAGTGAGACCTTGTTTCTCAATAAAATATAAAATAGGGCTGAGTATGTGGCTCAGTGGTTGAGTGCCCCTGAGTTCAATTCCAGGTACCCCTCCCCCCCAAAAAAAATCAATAGATCACATTCAAAATGCCAAGGGATTGAATCAATTTTTAAATTAAAACCCTTATCACAAGTCTTTGAGATATTAGAGAAACATTCCTATAATTCACATAGTATAATAGAGATGTGGAGAAGCAGGGGATTCAAAGTGGGAATTTAAGAGTTCCAAACCAGAAGAGACAGGTCCATATGGGAAAATAATCTGTCAAAACGTCATAGTGCATGATAAATTAGTAATTTCAAAAGAACTTTGGAAAGATGTTGAGCTTCTTCTCACGATTTACATAAATGAGAAATTTGGTTGTATTAAAGCTTAATAATAAAAAGGTACTATAAAAACACCAGAAATGTATGGAAATTACTACACTCTTAGAGCAAGGAAGATATTTCCATATATGCCAACAAAATAAAAAATAACACATAAAGAATCAGGACCATTTGATTTCATTAAATACAAATGAAACATGATCAAATATCACCATGAACAAAATCAAAAAAGAAGTAATCCGTTAGGGAGCATGAAGAAGAATTTGAAGAATTTGAAGTTCCTTATATGTAACC
Source organism: Ictidomys tridecemlineatus (assembly GCF_052094955.1). NCBI lineage: Eukaryota > Metazoa > Chordata > Mammalia > Rodentia > Sciuridae > Ictidomys > Ictidomys tridecemlineatus. The sequence goes on along the minus strand of NC_135479.1, from coordinate 118,048,912 downwards.
TAATAAGTAAAAGAATAAAAAAATAAAAGATCCTAGCAATTCATAAAGAAAATGAAAATTATAAACAAATGTAAAAAGCGTTTCATTGTATTAATATGAAAGATATAAAACTTAAGGCACCAACAAAATATAATTTTGCTTCAAAGCTTCTAAGATGAAAATATTCATACTAATTGGTAAATGATGAGATAGGTACTTTCACGCTGTGCTGGTGAGAATGTAAACTGGCATAATGATATTCCCAGAAAGCAACTAAAGAGCGTCTTTCAAAGAGGCTTAAAAACATTCATATGTATATGAATATGGCTTTGTGCATGCTAGGCAAGTATTTTATCATGGAGCTAGAGTAGAGGAACAGGCTTAGGGAGAGGAAGAATGACAGGGAAATGGGAAGTAATAGGGACTGAAATGGAGAAGATTATATTATATGCATTTACGAATGTGTCAAAATGAACCTAGATAAGTGATTGAACCCCACTATATTGTATAACTGCAATGTACTAATAAAAACATCAAAAATAGGTATTACATAGTTTTTAAATTTATGCATTTTAATTGAATAATTCAACCTCTGTTACATGAATTTGTTTTCAAAATTCACAGCAATGATGATCACAGTTACTTAAAATAATAAATTACTGGAATTCACAAAGTATTCAACAATAATAGAAACTATTTAACATATGGTACATCCATATGAAAATATTATATCCCAAACCAAACAATTTGCTGAACAGTGGCATATCTGAAGAATATGTAGAGGATTATGATCTTTATAAACTGTTAAATGAAAGAAGTTAAATATAAAAGTTTATTGAACATGAATAATTAATATAGTATCTTAAACAGTTGGCTGGGAAGAAACAGAGCAAAATTAACAATTGTTATCAGTCCCGTAGCATAGTTAATGTGCAATATTTGGTTTCTTCTCAATCGTTTTCATGATGATTTATATTAAAAGCCAGAAAAGCAACAAATGTTATTCTAAAATAGGAGGTGCTTCACTATGCATATTTCATTAGTTGCTTTGAATCATTACCAAATTTATTAGTTCTGGAAAAGTGAAATCCTGTGTATGTAACCTAAAATGGCATACATTTGTAGCATAATCGCTGTGTTGTTAGAAGGACAGATTATGAAACCAGACTTCCTTGATTTGAATGTCAACTTTCTGTACATAAATTTCCTCATCTAAAAAATCAAAATATTACTTCTAGCCTAATAATAACAACAATGTCAATCTTAAGGCATGTCTGTGAAGAGTAAATGCATTAATATATTTTAAGTATTTTGAAGTGTGCATGATATATGATGAATGCAATGTAAGGGTTTACATGTGCACACATGCACAGACACATCCTCCTTGTACTCATAAAATACTACTTAATATCTAATCTTGTTTTACTTCTTTTAAGATGTACAAATGAACTAAAGAGTATAGGTAGTTTCAAAGACTCTGTAGTTACTAAATTCAAGTACAGCCAAAGAGCTTAGAGACCTAGATAAGTGATTGACTAATTAAGTGGAATAATTAAAAAGCAAGAACTATCACCTAACCAAATTATCCAGAGATTTCTTATTGATAAATCAGAAAATTTACTACATTTACTACCAGTTTAATCAGACTAAATCCTGTTGATGTCCTTGAGTGGGTAATTATGTAATGAGATACAGAAAGTAACCACTATAAATCTGTCTTCATATCTATCCAGATCTCATGAGTAAAATCTTGGACCTATTCCTCTTCTTATGCTCTCTATTGGTTTATTTAAATCTGAGTGTACGTGTGCAGAGCAAAACCAATATAGCAGATTCATCTTTAATATATTTTAAAACTGGAGAAAGGAATGTCAGCTTTGCTTTATTTCACATTTTATGTTCAGTGGAAGTTAGATATTAATTTCAAATGGAAACCCATTCCTCATTTCTTTTCTAAAAAGTAAACCATGCATTTATCTTCTATATCACTTTAATGTTATTCATCTGATTCTGAATCTAAGAATCCATAATGCAAAACCTAGTTTGTGGCCACCACTGAGGATCAGAATGCTTTGCACATTTCATTTGTTCAAATGGAAAAAAAAAAAAAAAGGTTAGGGAAGAGGAGTTTCCTAAGCTCATAAGAACAATATCTGGCAGCACTAGAACATAGCCCGATCCCTCTGAACTGAATCTAGTGTCTTTTCAACTTGCATATAATAAATGCCCTACAACTTGCCCATCTTTTTTAGATACCCAGGTCAGATTTCTTTCTAGTCTTTTTCAATGACTTTTTCATCACAGTCTGCAGGTTCCCAACAGTATATTAATCCTTTTCATTTTTTACAACTTCTTCTACTTCACACATTCAGATAATAATAAAAAGGAAAAATAAACATGATCATGATTTTATTTACATGACTTTACGTGGGTCTTCTCTCAAATCGCATCAGAGTTTCCTCTTTGAAGGGAACAGATCATCTTCCTTTGGTTCTCTCTTTGGTCACCTATTTATTTTGTGGTACTGGGGATTGAACCCAGAGGTGCTCTATCACTGAGCTACCTTCTACCTTTATTTTTTTATGCTTTTTAAAATTTTGAGATAGGATATCACAAAGTTGTCCAGGTTGGCCTTTAATTTGCAATCCTTCTGGTTCTGCCTGTGTTGTTGCTAGGATTACAGGTATGTACCGCCACACCTGGCTGTCCCAGAGAGTTTTTACTGTTCTCCTCTCCCTATTCCTTGTCTTGCTGATCTGACAATAAGTTCCCCACTCACATTTTTGTCTTTGATCTGAGATAGGCACATGGCCAGTAAAACGGGTAAGCAGAGAACTTCTTTGGATCCATACACGAGCATTTGGAGTTGAAGTCTTTTTGCCCTTGGAGCATAAAGGAGAGGAATAGAATCTGGACCCTCATTGGCCACCAATCTCATAACACAAATAAAGTTTGGGTGTAGAGTCAAGTGAGGACCATACCTGTGATGCTTTCATCTTCTGAGTCTAGCTCTATGAATACCAGATCCATCTCTGAGCTGCCTAGTTACATCAATAAACACACTTGTTTGTTCATGAAACTTTGGGACTGCATTCTATAATTTTATCAGTTCCATCATGATCCCCTCCCCTCCTCCTTTCTATCTCACTCCTTTATTTCCTTACTTCTTTCATTTTCCCTCATGCCCAAGGTCAGATATGTATCCCCAGGTATTGTACATCTCATTCCTTCCATCTCCTCGGGAACCAAATTGTTCCTTCATTCCCTTCATTTTCTTCAAATAATGCCTTTCCATTGAGTACTTTTATCATTACATGCAAACTCAGCCATTTTGATTTAACAGAAAACAGAGACATCTTCCATGGCCTGTCCTGCCCTATCTACTGCCTTTTCTATTTTCCTATACAAATAGTTTTTTTAAAAAAATATAGTCTAAACTCATTTCCTCTAGGTCCTCTAATAGTTCCAACCCTAATTACTCCATTGAAATGACTTCATGTAATAGTTAAGTTGACTTACTATTTTCTAAATCCAATTTGCTTTTCCATCTTTGTTTTACTTGGCCTTTCTCCAACACATGACTCTAATCATGACAAACTCCTTGAAACCTACTTCCTTTGGCTTCCATGTTTTCATTCTCCATTTGGTTTTTCTCCTTCACTATTCAGCTTCACTATTCAACTCTTAGGAGTTCCCTTTGGCTTATTACTTAAAGTTTATCATTACTTAGGTTTTCATTCTTGACCTCCTCTCACTTGCTATGTCTTCATTTCCTTACCATATGTGAATAGACTCATTTACATTTTATTGTTACATTTTAAGTATTTCATTGGCCCCAGTTTATATTGCATCTCTAATCCAGGTATTACTCAAGAGCTCTTGACTAATGTATTCAACTGGCTGCTAATGATTACTCCTCTTACATGTTATAGATAATTCAACTTCAACAAAGCAAACTGTGAATTGGTCACAGTCTTCCCTGATCTATTCCCCTCTTCTTTTATCTTACACAATGACTCCACCTGCTTTCAATTTCTCCTACAACTTCTCCAATTCACCTAATATCAAGATTCTGCCTTCTTCTTCCATCTCATACCATTTATATTCAAATAAATAAATTTTCTATCCCACCTAACATGCAAAAATATTCTACTACTAGTCTTTCTGTCATTAATGATGCCACATCCACTCACACTCTATGGAGATGTCAGAATGACCCTTTAAGGTGCAAACATAATTTGTCACTACACTTTACTAATGGATAAAGCATAGACTCCTTAGCTTAGCACACAAAGACCTTTTATCATCAGACCCTTATCACTTGTTCAGTCTTACTTCCATCATCCATGACATCTATTCATCACACAGTTTACCTAATGCTCCAGATTTTCCTCAAAGCTTTTACTCATCATGTTCTTTGTGAAACTCATACCTTAGTGTTAATCAGGCTTATGCATACCAAAAATAATTTTAGGATAATTTTTAAAATAAATAAAGATTTATAATTAAAATTAAGTATATGATTATCTTGCCTAATTGTTTTCATTCCCAAAATGACAATATTAAACTTACCCAAACTTTCTTCTACATGCAGGTTAATGAAAGAAACATTTTTTTACATTTTATTATAGAAATTTTATTTTTTACTAATGCCTCCCTAACCACCCATCCGATTCCTAGCATTAGTATGGCATCTAGATGGCAGAGTCTCTGCATGGGCTGCACTCTGCTGGTCAAAGAGAAACAGTAGCTTGCTTCTGAGCTAAATTATATCTCCTGGCCACATGGGGTGTTAATTGTCTTCTTGGTCCCCTTCTTAGGTAATTCTCCAACTTGTCTCACTCTACTCTCAAGTAATCAATATTTATAAGATATTGGAGGCAGAGAACTGTAGTCCTAAAATATAATACCATGCCCACTCCACTAACTTCTCAGAGAAGAAGATGACTGCCTGCCTTCCTTTCATGACACTAGTGTCACTGAACACCACTTCTCCTAAGGCACAATATCTATTTAGTTAGTGAAGAGACCCAATTAGCTAATTTTCAACACCCTCCAGCCATTCTTTCTTTGCCAACTCTTTCAGAAGCCAACATTAAAATATTTACATTACGTGTAAAAAATTTATAAATCTTATTAAGTGTAATGTGCTCATCAGAGACAACATTCGGCTTTTGTGTTTTGGGGATTGTTTTACTTTGCTTAGTATGATATTCTCCAACTCCATACATTTACCTGCAAATGCTATGATTTTATTCTCTGTTAATGCTGAGTAATATTCTATTGTGTATATATATACCACAGTTTCTTTATCAATTCATCTATTGAAGGGCATCTAGGTTGCTTCCACGGTTTAGCTATTGAGAATTGAGTGTTATAAACATTGATGTGGCTGTGTTACTATAGTGTACTGATTTTAAGTCCTTTGGGTAAAAATGGAGGAGTAAGACAGCTGAGTCAAATGGTGGTTCCTTTCCAAGTTTTCTAAGAAAACTCCATACTGTTTCCAGAGTGATTGCATCAATTTTCAGTCCCACCAGCAATGTATGAGTGTACCTTCTCTTCCACATCCTTGCCAATACTTATTGTTGTTTGTATTCTTGATAACTACTATTCTGAGTGAAGTAAGATAATATCTTAGAGTAGTTTTGATTTGCAGTTCTCTGATTACTAGAAATGTTGAACATTTTTCCACATATTTGTTGATTGAATGTATATCTTCTTCTGAGAAGTGTCTCTTCAGCTCCTTAGCCCATTCATTGATTAGGTTGTTTGGTTTTTTTGGTGTTAAATTTTTGAATGTTCTCTCTGATAAGTGGATGCTGATCAATAATGGGGGCATGAGGAAAATGAAGGAACTTTGATTGGGCAAAGAGGAGGGAGGGTTGGGGAAGGGACATGGGGGCAGGAAAGATGGTCAAATGAGATAGACATCATTACCCTAGGTACATGTATGACTGCACATATGGTGCGATGATACATCGTGCACAACCAGAGAAAGGAAAAGTTGTGCTGTAATTGTGTACAATGAATCAAAATGCATCCTGCTGTCATATATACTTAATTAAAATAATTAATTTTAATAAAATAAAAGTTGGCAGTGTACTGCAGGTCAAAGAATTAGTCTCACTAATAAACAATGAAAATATTAATATTAAAAAAACGAGCAATATGCTTAGTCAGAAAAGATAAAGCATACACTTAATGAATGATTAGTAGTAGGTGCAGTTCATTAAGTAAATCTACCATTCACTAATTTGTCCCACAAATATTTGTGAGATCCTACCATATGCCAGTCATCAGTAGGATCTGGGGATTCGAAAGTAGTCAAGATATAGTACTTGGTCCCAAAAATATTTGTTCTAATAAGAACCAGATTTGTAAGTGGAAATTAACAGAAAATACAAGGTAATTTATGTTTAATAAGCTGACATTAATTTCTTCATTTTGTTGGTGATTTGGAAATGAAACTGAGAATTAATTACACGTTTGAGATGAGAGAGCTGAGTAATCAGATATTAAATAATGAGTATCTCTATGTGTAGATAGATATGTCTGTATATTTGTTTTCGGTGGACACATTATCTTTATTTTTATTTTTTTATGTGGTGCTGAGGATCGAACCCAGCACCCCTCACATGCCAGGCAAGCACGCTACCCGCTTGAGCCACATCCCCAGCCCATGTCTGTATATTTGTGAGAACAGAATATATATGTCCATATCTACAAATATATACATAAAATTATATATAATTATCTCATAAAGGCAATTTTATTAATTATACAGAAGGCAAAATTGATTCACTTAAGAAAAATTTAGAGCATCGAATACACGTGACTTGGTATTCATATATATAAATAGCATTGACTACACTAATAAGTCAATGTAATGACGTAACTCTAACAACTATTTACTATTTTTCATAGTAATTATAGAGGTAATGAGTTATAAATTAATTACAAAGAAAATACTGACTTTGTTATCTATTCTCTGTTAGGAAAATTTATTAGCCAAGGTATAATTTTATTTTAGTAAATTTGATGCTATCTTTAAGGTAATATAAAAGCTATTTTTAGATTATACATAATTTCAGAATCATATTGGCTTGCTATGCATAATGTTTGCCATTTATGAAGACATATAATAAATAATACTTATATATTTTGCCAAAGGCAACCAAGAAAAACTGTCACAAAAAGCACAGATGGGTTAATCAAACTGCATGTCACAATAAATTCATATAATATTCTGGGTTTTTTCTATTCTCACAATTAATTTTGAGCATTTTACTTAAGAGTTACATATTTTTGCTTGAGATTATATACTTTACATGTGTATTTATATACATTTATACACATTCAGTTCATTTATATATATGTGTGTACACACACACACACACACACTTATACATAGATTATTAAGGGAAATAAATTGAAGAGTTCTATTTCTTAGAATGATGTAACATTTCATAGAATAAGTGATACTTTTCCAATATGTGAATTCCAGACCTGTTTGTTGATTTAGGTTTATTTTATTTTCAAATATAAGGATGAAATTTTCAGAATCATATTTCATAAATATTGAAGAACCTACCTCGTGCTAGTTTGGGGTGATTTCAAGACTCCCAAATGAAAAACAAAAACAAAAACTTCCAAAGGAGAAGATTTGGGGGAAAAACAATAGACAGGGAAGAAGAAGAGAAAAAGGGGGAAGAAAATGATAATTACTCACCATATAAAGTTCACCTGAGGCCTGGCTGGGGCTAACAACATGTTTTACTTCCAGTTTGCCCTGGGTTTGAGGCTACCAGTGGCATTCTTTCTATTGCTACTATAAGACATTTTATAAGGAAACACAACCCTGTGCCAAATTACTGCAGAGACCAATGCTCTTAATTTTCAGAGGCAGGAAATCTGCCACCTCATTAAAGGGAGCGCTGTGTCATTAGCCCACTGGCATCCCAGAGGCACTGGAACACACAGTGGACTTGCCCTCCTGACCAGCAAAAAGACACAGAGAAGCTGATTCCAGAATATTTCTTTGAGGGCTGAGTAGGGAATACATACTTTAAAATAGATTAGGAATTATTTCCTTATATAAAAACTATTATTTTATTATATAAGAATTCCACTCATAATCAGACAGTTGGGGGTGGCAGGATGAAGGGGAGGACTGAGAGGGTTTTCTCAAATAGATCAAGCTATGTCCTACCTGCAAGTTGCAGTGCTGGAGGCTCAGATTCCTCAAGAAGTAATTACTTCACTAAAATTTAATACTGTCTTTTCTCTTTCTGGAATTTCAGGTTCATATTTGCAGATTAAAGAAGGGAAAGCTGAATACATTATGAACATCTTTTCTACAAGTTGGTACCCACCAGCATTTCAGTGCCCATTTTTTCCCCCACAGTGGGGATTTAATCCCTACTTCAAAATTAATAGCTAACCATCCACATGGAGAAAATAATATCTTCTTAATATGAGAAAATAAGATCTTCTATGATGCTTTATTTCATTGTTCTAGAAAAGGCCAGGTACTCTTGTTGGAACATTCAGATTCTTATAATAACTATCAAGCCATTATTTATATTTCTTTTGCTTTGTAATACTTGAATTCATAGGTTTATAAACACAGTATTAACATTTTGTGGGAAACTTAATATGGAGGCTTTAAAAGATTACTGGACTTTTCATAGATATCCATTGTATGCTTACTAACACTTTATCTATCAAAGACTTTGATTTTACCTTATATGAAAAAATCCTTTTACTTGAAAACAAGCTTTATATATAATTGGCAGATTTGATTCCACAGTATACCTCTTTCATGAAATGAATACAAATTTCTGAGAGAGTCTATTTCTGATGGGATGTACAAACCAACACTCTTTAATTATTCATGATTGGAGGTTCATCAAACCAGAGATTCCTAAGGGTTCAGAGGAAAACAACTCCTTATTCCATTTTGACCAAACACTAAAAGTTGAACAAAAATCATTTACACAGTATAAACAACAATTCTTCTGATATTTATGACTGAAAAATGATAAGAACAAGATATAGCCACAATAATTAAATTTTCCAAGAACACACTTTATGTGTTCCCACTCCACTTGTTTATTAGAAATAAAAAGAAAAAAACCTAATTTTTAGTCAAAAATATTCAACAAGGTACCATTTTAATAAGTATAAGCAGGACGATGATATTAATAAATTGTCTGTTCCCAAGGCACAATGCTGGATAGTGGGAGTTCCTTAATGTTAACTCAAATACAATTTGCTAAGTGAAACTAGTCTTCATCTTCACTCTTTAGTATAATACTAGTTCTATAAATTTTATTCTTGAAATATCCTTTCTAGGCAAGAAACATCACTTCCTGTATGACTTGTATTGAAACTTTCTATATAGGACATGATTTAAGGAAGTAAAATAATGAATTGACTCATGAAGATGTTATGAATAAGGATAAAATAATGCAAAACCAGTTGCCAAAACCAAAAAAAAAAAGGAAGAAGAAAGAAAGACACAGAAATCTAATTTATTTATGGCCAAATCTTCAGAGATACTATCACTAAGCAAATTAGGAAGCTAAGCATTTTCAAATTTATCTTATGTTAATGTAACCAACATTCTATCTCTGTGTTTGGAAACTGAGAATACCGTGTACTTTGCTTGGGATATAATTACTTTTTCTTAGGAGAAGGACTGCATGTTCCTCAAATTTTACAACATCTCCACTATTCCTTTACATATTTTACTTCTGATGAGTTTTATATTAACCCCAACACTTCTGCTTTAATAATCAGATTTGAATTTCTAGAAGTCATTACTTTCTTTCTTGAAATGTCAGTACTGCTTACATTTACAAACCTTCCCACTTTAGTAGAGTTCAGGTTCATGATCTCTGAGCAATCATAAACATATTTGAACAGAAATGTTTCTAGTGCCCAGGAATATCAAGTACCACAGATGAAAGTTTAGAAACATTAAGCGTGTTTCTTATTAGTGCTGAGGTTCTGAAACACGGCATCAAAAGCAAATTCATTGGAGGCATGATGGAAAAAATAAGTGAACATATATAGAGATATTCTGCCTTTAATATGTCTCTAGTATGTCTCTAAGAGCCTTTTGTGCCCCCAAAATTTCTATGTTGAAGACCCAGAATGCCCTCATAATGCAACCCTGTTTGGAAATATGGTCAATATAGACATAATTAGTTAAGATGAGGTCAGGCTAGGGTACTGTGGGCCTCTAGTCCAGTGTGAGGTATGTCCTTATAAACAGGGGAAATTTGGACACAGATAGAACACCATGGCTAAGTCAATAAGCCAAGGAAGGCTGCCAACCATCAGAAGCTGGACTAGAGGTGTGGAACAGATTCTTCCTCACAGCCCTCAGAAACAACCAACCCAACTGATATCTTGATGTCAGACTTCTAGTCTCCAGAACCTTGAGGCAATAAATTGTTTAATCTGTCTAGTTTGTGGACTTTATTATGTCAGCTCTAGCATGTTGATACACCCAAGATAAATTTTGATATGATATTATTGGCTTATTGTGAATTTTTATTCTAATTAATGTTTCTTTATAGTCTCTCTCCTTCAAATCTGTGCAGTCTGCAATACCTTAGTCATTTCCTAGAAATTAAATTGCCTTTATTTATTTATTTATTTATTTATTTATTTAGAGGCTGGCCTAATTCAACATTGGATTTAAAAGTACAATGTCTTTTACTTCAATATATTTCTGAAAGGACAAAATCTTTTCCTTTTTCCTAGAGGTCAACTTATTCTTTCAATTTGGTCTTTCTCTTAGGGAAAAAAAAAAGTAGAATTTTTTTCATTTTTATTTGCTCATTACATAGCATATAAGTAGTTAGGAACTAAAGACTCCTCAGGGCAGATTTCAACTTGAAGTTGTATCACTTTGTGATGCCTCCCACAATACACTATAAAGAGGATATTTCCTGTATAGTCAGCAACATTTATTATTCAAGAGTAACCTCTCCTGATGGCTAGGCTAGCGATATGAAGATGAATAAGCAAGATGTCGTTAGGAAGCTATAACTTGTTATGAGAGGCTGATAAGGAAATATATAAAAATATACTGATTTGGGGGATGTAGCTGGGGTAGAGCATCTGATTAGTATGTATAAGGCCCTGTCTTTGATCCCCAGCACCACAAAACAAAAAGCAATATATACACAATTGTTTGTTCAGTGCAGATACACACACACTGAGGCCAGCAAAAACCATAGTTAACATGTTATTGAAGAGAAAGAGAAAGTGAAGAAAGAGCAGAAGAAGGCTTATGACCAAGATGATCAAAGCATATGGAAAAATATCACAGTGAAACTTACCAATTTGTACAAATATTAAGCTTTATTAAATATAATTTTGAAAGAGCTTAGAAAAAAAACATATTATGAAGTGCTTGCTATCTTCCAGATTATAAGCACTGATAATTGTTATCTCATTTAATTTTCCTATAGCTTTAAGGGGTGGGTACTGTTTTATTGTGATTTTGTAGATGAACAAATGGGAAACTGTTCCAATTCATATAACTTACAAGTGGTAGATCCAGGATTAGACCAAAGCCATGCTCTTAGTCTCTTTGCAACACATACTATGTGTGTTTGGGGTTAAGGGAAGAGGTAAAGAAGGCAAGAACAAAAATAGTCATTAAGTTGAGCCATGGAAGGATTTGACAAGGAGATAAAGAGAGATGGATGTATCTGGAGGAAGAAGTATAGTTGATCTGGTAACAGATAAAGGAATAGTGCCCAGAAAGGAAGTGCAAAGGGGAATGAAAACAAGTTGGAAGAATACTGAATACTCTCAAAAGCAACCTGGAGATTACTCTGAAAAAAAGAAAGTAGTCCCCATTACACGTATAAGGTACACAGCCATTTCTGAGTTTCCAATGAACTATTAAAATGGCCATTGAAGATAGCAAATAAGTTCTAAAGTTGAATCCAAACCACCACAGAGATGTCTGAGGGTCACACTGAAATGGATCAGAAAACAAGTGTACATATATACAATAGAATTTTCCATTTAATAATATGTATCCATAGAATGATAATAATTATGTGTCTCTAAGTAAAAAGGCAAATGGAGTAAAAAGTTAACAACAGATAAATATGGACAAAATATACATAGATGTTCTTTGTGCTTTTTTAAAAGTTTTCATACATTTGAAATTATTGTCATATAAAAATTTTGAAAAGCAAAAAATTCAAATTGGCAGTTGCCAGGGTCTATGGGGGAGAGGGAATGAGGAAAACTGCTTTATGGGTAAGGAGTTTTACTTTGGAATGAAGACAAATTTTGGAAATAAATAAAGGTACTAGTCATAGAACAGTATGAATGTACTAAAAGTTCCTGAATTATTTACTTTATAAAACATTTTTGAAGTATATATATATATATATATACTTCAAAAATGTTTTATATATATATATATATATTTAGGACTTAATATTAACATTTTGAGAGCTGAGTTCTGCTTCTCAGATATCACTCAAGTGGTCAGGTACTATTCAGTCATACTAGGAATATTCTCCGAGCTCTTTAAAAGTGTCTGGCATAAGTGATACAAGCCAAGGAGCATTTTCAAATGACATAGTTATTAATTGGCTAACTAAATATGCAATGGCCTATGTAATCGGGCGGCTTCCCCAGGAGCCATTAGAGAAGAGCAGGTGATCATGAGTGGAAGTGGGAGTAGGAGAACTAATTGACAACCTGGGAGGCACTGCTGTGTTTGAGTGACCTATTCATGACTACAGGCCTAGCTGAAAATTAAGAGTTGTCCTCTTTGAAGAAAGATTCTCAAAACCCTTTTAAATGTGCATCATCTTATTGTGGTAATAACAAATTATTCAAGAGTGCTTTATTATAATGTTGAGTGAAATATATCTAAACCAGTATCAACTAGAAGAAAATAGATGATTAAAACATTAAGACTTTATATGAAATACAAACATACCTTTCTGATGAACAGCATATGTCTAGCAGGAATTGAATCAGAAGTAGCTCTTTCTACCATATCCTAGTCACATACCAATTAATATCAGTTCAATTTCAGAATATAGACTGAGAAGTCCCATTATACTCTGGCTTTTAATTCAATCATAGTGATAACCCTTTGAACAGACGTTTTAGTTTAGTTTTTTCCAACTGTAATATGAAACTAAGTTGATTCGACTCATAACTGTGCTATACTTTCAAAGAAATGAAATGGACAGATCTTCTTAAATTCTCAGTCAAGGATTCTTTGTTCCCTTTTCTTCAAAAAAAAAAAAAAAAAGATTCTTGCCAGAGGGCACAAAATACAAGAAAACACTGAATTCAAACATTTAAACATGGCAAACACTGTTGCCAGGAAGAAAAATCATTCATCAGCTGAGGATGAGGCACATCTGGTATTTTAGGTAGCGGAGTATCAACCTACACTGATTAATAAGCGTACATCATTCATTTAGATTGTGCACTTAGTAATCATCGTCCTTTATCTGATGGTTTTAGTTACCCAGAACATAGTCATGAACCAAGAAGTAAGCAAATAAGTATAGAAATAATTTTATTAAAATTCTTGAGATTAACTCCTTGAAGAGTTTTGTTTTGTTTTTCAAGCCCTCAGAGCATTAATGTTATATTTTATATTTACTATCCTAGAAGTTTTCAAGAAAATTGATAACTGATAGAAGAAAAAAGACACACTAAAGAACAGATGAACACATGGATAAAACTACACACACACACACACACACACACACACACACACACATACACACACACGTACACACACACACAAAGCAGGAAACAGACTAAAAATACATTTATTAATGCAGTTATTTATCCTTTGGCTTTACCATCATTTATTGACCTATTAAGTGCCGATACTACATCAAGTACTGAGATCCTACTTGATGGTGAAGCTGGGGTCTCTGAAGCGCTGCTCCAAGCAGACTTCTCATTGATCTATATCAAATGGATCAATGAAATAAACCTATCTGTGTCAAGCCACAACTTTGACCTGTGTAAACATTTACTAAATAGACACTATGTGCCATGGAGGATTGTAGGTGCTTTCTCTTGTACTATCTCACTCATCTCACTTACATGCATATTAACTCTGAATCTTTATGACAGGCAGCATATTGTTTGAAAACAATAGTAAAAATCACCATGTCTACTGACAGTAACAAGAGAGAGATGGGTTCTTGCACATATTTCTAAGAGAAGTATTAACTGTCATAACCTTTCAAAAGACAAGTTTTGAATAATTTGCCCTAAAATTTGATCAACTTCACTAAAAGTCTACAAAAACAACGTGATCTTTTATTCACTAATTCCAGAAATGTCAAGTAGGCAGAGACATATGAGGTAGCTCTTTTCAGCACATGATAGTTACATAAAATGAAAACAATCTCATTATTAATTATATATATGTGTGTGTGTGTATGCACACACATATATATATACATATACATACGTATATATTCAAATTTTTTTCTTTTATCCATTTGATGAGATACTATGCAGCACTATTAAAAAACAGGCATCCCAAATATATTTAATGGTATGAGGAAATGATCACAAATGAATTTATGCTATATATGCCAGATAAAAAATATTTCAATTTTAATAAATATACAGACAGATAGAAGGAAGAAAAGAAGGGAGGGAGGGAGGCAAAGAGAGAACAAAGAAAAAGATTGAAAGAAAATTAAATAAGTCAACCTATTAACACTGGTTATCGTTAAAAGACATGATTAGAAATAAGTTTTCTCCTTTATATGTCTCTGTTTTCAAAATGTTATATAATGATCACACATTATTTTTAAACTCAAAATATATAAGAATCAAGAAGACAGAGAATTTTCTAATACACTTTTGAAAGGTTTCCATATACACTTGTTAAAATTAAAAAGTGCTACTGTTTAAATCTGTAAGTTTTATTTATTAAGAAAATTCACTTGTGTGAAATGGCTCATTCCCCGCTGATGTTAGATGAGTGAGGTGTTATTGCAGCATTTCTAAAAGTTGTCTACCATCTGCAGATTTATTTTTTAATTGTCTCTGGTTTTTCAAATCTAAATTTAATATTGTTTTCACATATGAAGATTTAACTATGACTTATGGTGATGAATTTGATAGTTTACATTTCTCCTGGGTTTAGTTCTGCCAAAATTATTTCTTTTAAAAAAATCTACTTCCTCATAAAAATCGAAAAATATTTTCTCCATTTACAGATGAATTAAGTAAAGGGTGAGGTATGTTATTAGATCTAGAATACAAAGCCAAGCATGACAGTACCAGCACCCTGGTGGATCTGGCTGACCGCCAGGGATAGCTCATTCTGCACCTCTTTTCCAACTGCATCAGGGGTATCTTACTGGCAGCTAGAAATTGTCTATGGTGCAAATATTTGTACCAAGGAAGCTCTCAAATATGATATCAAGGTTACTTTTTAATTTTATTTTTCCCATTAATCCAGATTATCAGCACACCACTTCCCATAACAATATATTTCTTCTAGTAGTGTTTAAATAGCCCAGGACCAACAACCTGTCAAATAGTCAAAAGATATCAGGTCCTACAGTATACAGATCCTAGTTTAAATTGTTCCTGGTGATTCACAAGCCCCTACGACAGTACCTGTAAATGATTATTGCTATATATTTATGTTTTTTCTAGATTTGAGAGAAAAGATGAACTTTTAAGTTTCCCATGCATCATCCTGATTTTATCTTTTAACCTTCTCTGGAATATTTTACACAGTTTATAGAATCTTTTTTTTTTTTCTTAAAACTTCTTTCTTACCAGACCTTAAAGACACCTGCATATTCTAATTGCATGTTCTACTCTATTTTTCTTTGCCTTTTTAAAGTGATCCTTGCCTTCATCTCTCTAACAATAGTACTTATATGAAGTTTAACAGTCATTCCTTTGAGGTCCTTTCTTTGTGATTTCTTCTCAAAAAAAAAAAAAGTATGGCTTCATCTCTTACTTCTAATCTGAAACATTCACTTCTATAAATTCAGTCTTATTTCCCTAAGCTCAGTCAGATATTTCTAACAGCCTACTTGACATTTTCATTAAAAAAAGTAGCCTTCAGGGCTGGGTTGTGGCTCTGTGCTGAAGCACCTGCCTAGCTTGTGTGAGGCACTGGATTTGATTCTCAGTACCATATATAAATAAATAAATTAAATAAATAAATGTTCATCAACATCTAAAAATTTTTTTGGAAAAAAGAAGCCTTCATGTCAAATTTGTATAAAACTAAATGCAAGAGTTTTTCTTAAAATTCTTTTGCTCAGATAACTCCTATATTTCTTTTTTTTAAAATATTTTTTAGTTGTAGATGGACACAATACCTTTATTTTATTTTTATGTGGTGCTGAGGATCAAACCCAGTGCCTCACACGTGCAGGGCACACCCTCTACCACTGAGCCACAACTCCAGCCCCAGATAACTCCTATATTTTCATAAGATAGGTGGGAGGTTTCTCTGCTGCCTTGGTAGGTCATCTATGTAAGCTCTCTCCTAGCTCAAGATTTACAAGATACTACAAGATGAGTCAGTTGTCCTGCAAACCTCCTTCCTCCAAGTGCTCAGGAACAAGTAAAATGAATTATTCATGTAGGTTTTTCCCCAAAGCTTTCATCTCCAATGCTGGCCCTGTCTACAAAAGCCAGCAACCTCTGATGCTGTATCAGTTTCCGGAGAGGTAAGGCCCAGCACCCTACAAGCAAGGCAGCAGGCTAGTCAGCTGAACAAGGTTTAATTATACACAGATAACTTTGAAAATCGTAATTCCTCTGAAGAAATGACTAAGCATATTATCGGGAAATGGAATTATGAAATGTTCTCAGATCAAGATAAACATCTACAGGTGGATTAATATTGAATTAAGCTTAAGTAGAAGTTGAATTAACTGTGTTCATTCTTTGAAACCTATTGATTTAGCAAACCCACATTTCACTGTCTACAATCGGCAATCTGGAGTTGAAAATAATTTTGAAAAAAAAATACTAATGGAAAATAAATGGTTTTAAAGAAAAAAATGTTCATTTAAAACATAACTTTTGTTATTAAGGGATTCTGAAAGCTGGGTTGTCCATATCCATTCAATAATCAGTCTGTTAATTAATTCCTTGCATCTAAAATTGTAGCTGACGCTGTAGGAGATGATTTGATAAAAATTGTGGTAAATATGAAGAAATATCAGGGACTTGCAGTTCTGCATTAGGACTGATTCTATCAGTTAGTTTTTGGGAAAACTTGACATATTCCTAAATTTCCTCTAAACCCCAGTTTCCATACTGATAAAATTAAAGTAAGAAATCTAATTTATAGTTTATTGTGTAAATATAATATACACAGCATATCTCTCTATAGCAGACTCTCAGTAAATTATATTTATTATTATTATTTATGAAATTAAACAGAATGTACCAATAGAGTAACAAATGTCCCATACATGTTAATGTCTAAAGCAGTAATTCTCAAACATTTTTGTTTCTATATTTTTTTTACATTTTAGAAATTATTAAGGACTCTGAAGAGTTTTTCTACATTGCAAATATATCTTTGAATATGTAACATAATAGAAATTAAATTTGAACATATTTATAAATTAAATCAAGTAACTATAAGTCCATTGAATGCTAATATAAACAACATATTTTATATCAAATAATATTTTTTAAAATGAAACATTTTAATGAGAAGAGTTGCCTTGTTTTACACTTTTGAAACTGATATTATACTAGACTTAATATAACACAGGTGGATTGCTGTACCTGCTTTCGCATTCCATTGGTTACAGTATGTCAATCTGTTCAGAGTTGGATAAAAATCTATAATTCCTCATAGATTTGTAGTCAAAAGCTATTAGATTTGTAGTCAAAAGCTTGAAGGGATCCTCAGATCACATTTTGAAAGCTACAGCAGTTAGTCAAGACACTTTCTTGGAAGAAATAAGTCATAAGTCAATTCAATGACGATGATGATGATATTGATGATGATAACAGTAAATAAACAGCAACCGTCAGAGAAATTACAAGAGGATATTCTAGGCACTGGTAACCTCTGTACTTAACATTGGAATGTGAAACTGAATGTTCACTGTATAAAATTTCATGGAAAGACAAGGCCAGTAGGAGTCATAAACCTCTACAGAAGATAATTAAAAAGAAATAGGGGTAAATTAGGGGTTTCAATTGTGGAGAAAATATGGGATGCAGAAACTTATGAATGCAACTGAGAATAAGTATACTTCAATTTACATTTTACAATGAATACATTTCAAATTACTTAGAATGAATAATGTTCTTCTATGTTTCTGAACAAGATGCACATTGTTAGTGAAAGTTTAACTTTAATTATTCAAAATAGTTAAGAATACTAATGCTTCAGGGTACCTATGAAGTCACAAACCATTAGCAAACATTTCATTACTCTCCATGGATCTTCAACTGATAGTTTGGGCACAAGTGGTTTCTTTATAGAATGAAGTTTGAGGAAATAAAGCGTTCTAGAGAGATTAGGAGAAGACGGAAATCGTGCCTCTTTTATATAAAACAATTTAGCATGAACAGAGTTACAAACAATCCTCACTGAAAATGTGAGGAATTAAAAGAAAATAGCTGTAGGAAACCAAGAGAAGACAGACTTTGAATATTGAATAGAATATCTAGAAAGACTACTGGAGTGAAATCTCAGAAGAAAATAAACCCCTTTTCTTGAATATGAGTGGTAATATCAACTTATCCACTCTTAGAAAACAAGCCCACATAAATACAGTATCTCACATTAGACAAAGGTACCAAAAACATACACTGGAGATAAAACAGCCTTTTTAACAAATGGAGCTGGGAAAACTGGAAATCCATATATAGAAGAATGAAACTAGATCTCTATCTTTCACTCTGCACAAAGACCTAGGTTCAAAATGGATCAAAGATCTAGAATTAGACCAGAAATTCCCTACAACTGTTGAAAGAAAATGTAGGACCCACACTCCAACATGTTAATACAGGAATTGACTTCCTTAATAGGACTTTTAAAGCACAAGAAATAAAACCAAAGTCACTAAGTGGGATGCCATCAAATGAAAAAGCTTCTGCACAGCAAACAAGAGTGTGAAAAGAGAGGCTACAAAATGGGAGAAGATTCTTGCCACCTGCTTCTCAGGGCATTAAAATCTAGAATATATAAAAAATTCAAATAACTTAATACCACCCCCCCAATAATCCATTTAATAAATGGGCAAAAGAACTAAACAGACACTTCTCAAAAGAAGAAATAAAAATAGCCAACAAATATATGAAAAATGCTCAACATCTCTAGAAGTTGGGAAGTGGAAATCAAAACTACATTAAGATTTCATCTCATTCCAGTCAGAATGGCAATTATTAAGAATACAAATAATAATAAGTGTTGATAAAGATGTAGGGGAAAAGGTACACTCATACCTTGTTGGTGGGACTGCAAATTAGTAACCATTCTGGAAAGCAGAATGGAGATTTCTCAAAAAACTAGGACTGCAGCCACCATATGATCCAGCTATCCCACTCCTCAATATATCCAAAAGATCTAAAATCAGCATACCATAGGATATGGTATGCTGATGATCTAAAATCAGCCACATGAATGTTTATAGCAACAAAATTTGCAGTAGCCTAGATATGGAACCAACCTAGGTGCTCTTCAAAAGTTGAATGGATAAAGAAAATGTGGTATATATACATGATAGAGTATTACTCAGCCATAAAGAAGAATGAAATCACAGCATTTGCTGGTAAATGGGTAGAAGTGGAGATTCTCATGCTAATTAAAATAAGCCTTGACCCACCAAACCAAAGGTCAAATGTTTTCTCTGATATGCAGAAGATAATTCAAAATAAAGTGGAGGGAGGGAGAGAAGGAGAGAGATGGGGAAAGAGAGAGAGAGAGAAAAAAAGAGGAAAAGGTATGAGGGTATTCCATCAAAATAGAAGAAAGATCAGTGAACTAGATGAAGGAGATTGAGGATGAAGGAGAGAGTATGGGATAAGGGAAGAGCAGTGGAATGAATCTGATCTAACTTTTCTATGTTTATATGAATAGATCACAGTGAATCTCACCATCATATTTATCCACAAGACACTTGACAACACCACCAAAAAAAACCAACCTGATAATAAATAGAAGAAACATCAGTAGAGTGGAAAGAAGGGAACAGGGGACAGGAGAGGGAGAAGGGAAGGAAAAGTGAAGTACTGGGGTCTAAAGGGATTAAATTAGAGCAAGTTACATTCCATGCTTTTATAATTATGTCAAAATAAATCCTGTCATATATAACTAAAAAGAACCAAGAAAGAAAGAAAAAAAGAAAGAAAGAAAGAAAGAAAGAATGTAATGACAATCATTTAAAATGGAAGAAGCTATTAAAATGGTAAATTATAATTGGTGAATGCAATATAAGTTGAAAAAGAGAGAAGGTGATGGTAGAGAGTAGGAGGAGGCAGCTGCATTGATGTGAAAGTGAGGGATCGAAGCCCAAGGAGGAAGTCACCTGGAGGAAGAATTAGCGACTGGGAGACTGACTTTGGGAAGACAGAACCAGAGGAGAAGGTGGTAAAAGCAGGGAGAAGGTCATCACCTTTAACGAAATGAAGAAGCCAAGGAAATGCATGCATGCAGAAAGAGGCTCAAATCCAAGCGTTAAAATTTAAGCAACACTTAAAATTCATTAGCAAAAGCAATAAAGGTACCAAGGAAGATGGAAAGTGGTAAAACCTAACAGAGATAATGTGAAGAAAAGAAAGGTGTAGAGAACAAAGTGGAAAAGTTAATAAAGGTAAGAACAAATAGTGTGTTGGGCAACTTGCTTATCTTAATGGAAGTGCAAGATCTATTGAGCATGCAATATGTCCAGGACCATCTTTCCTAGAGTTCACATCATTGTTACTCAAAAACAGAGACACTGGACTATTGCCATCAAACCAACTATTTGCTATCAGTTTACAGTAGGTACAGTAACAAGAAAAACTTTTATAGTAATTCAACATAAAAGTATCACTGAAATAACAAGAGTATATAAATGTTTTGATTTTCCATTTGATTTCTTTGTGTAATTCATGTTTTGGTATTCTACAAAAGTGTTGGTTTACTATACATGATCACAGGTAGAAAAGTCTTTCACCATAGATAATCTGAGAAGCACAACTTTACATACCTTATCTGATTTATTTTTCACAGCTACATAGTGAAATAAATGCTATTCTTTTTTTATATATTCATTTTTTAGTTGTAGTTGAACACAGTACCTTTATTTATTTATTTATTTAATGTAGTGCTGAGGATCGAACCCAGGGCCTCACACGTGCTAGGCGAGTACTCTATGGCTGAGCCACAACCCCAGCCCCAAATAAATGCTATTCTTTTTTTTTTTTTTTTAAAGAGAGAGTGAGAGAGGAGAGAGAGAGAGAGAGAAATTTTTTTTAATATTTATTTTTTAGTTCTCGGCGGACACAACATCTTTGTTGGTATGTGGTGCTGAGGATCGAACCCGGGTTGCACGCATGGCAGGCGAGTGCACTACCGCTTGAGCCACATCCCCAGCCCATAAATGCTATTCTTATGCCCACTTTACAGATAAAGAACAGAGACCCTAGACTAACTCACACAATTACTAATTAAGACATTGAACCTATGTAAGTGAGGAAAATTTGGAAAAGCACACAAGGAGGAGGCGAGAGAGGAGAAAGGGAAGGAGACTATTACAATGTATTTTCAGAAAGGATATGAAGAAAACATCACAGAGGGTGAGAATCTTTCTGGCTTCTTTTGTGGGTTTGATTCAATATTTGTGACCTAAATCAAAAGTTCCAAGGACTACACCAAAACCAAATTAAGAATTACAATGATCATATTTATGTTGACTTGTGAGTTGTTATTGTTCTATTCCTCATCTCTGTACTGAAGGCCTTCTGCATGTACACTGTGGTACTCTACAGAAAGAAGGGCACTAGGGTCAGGTGTTGTTCAAATTGGGTGAAATTAAGTAAGTTAATAGCCCAAGTCTCAGTTCCTATGTCTATATAATGGTCATAAGACTAGAACTGTCCCCATATGAGCATTAAATGATGTGGCCCATGCAAAACTCAGCACAATGCCAGACTGATGCAAGTTCTCAAAAAATGAAAATAAAAAATAAATGGGATGAGAGAACTAGTGCACTCAGGAGCTTATATCTTCCCAAGAGGATCAGATAACCATATGGTTGGCTAGAGTGTAAATTTCCCCTAGCGCTTACTAAAAGCTCTAACTGAATTTTGTACTTTAACACCCTTTTAATTCAGAGTCCATGATTTCAGCAATGCATAGACAGTTCAATCTGTTGGACGGATTCCCTTATATCAGGGCTCATGCAGGTGTTAATTGCTTGTGGTTGACTGGGCGATGTACCTGACTTGCCTGCAATGGACCTCCCTAGCGCTCAATAATTTCTAGAGTAAACGCCTGTCTTTCCCTCTGACACATGCTTATGTAGGAATACTGTCCAGATGTCTCTGAGGAAACAGTCTAAATCCCTGTCAAACCCACCCCTCCAATATGGTTGCAGAGTGGACAGGATTTTGGTTTAGTTCCAGAGAGAGCCCACTAGATAGCTCTTCACACAAGCTTGAGACACTATGACTAGTGTTTATATTTCATGGTGTATCCCTGAAAACCTCTTTTATTGCCATATATACAAATAGCAAATCATAACCAAATTAAAATTTCTTTACTCTTTATAGGCCTAACTTCTGTCTGTGCCAAGGAAATAAAAATTCGGGGATACAGACTATGTCTAACTCTTGGCCAATGGTACAATCGTAGAGAGTCTGATCAATGCTGATCCTAGTATTTCTACTCTCTTTCACTTGAAGAGAGAGAAAAATAAAAAAGAAGAAAACACACCTGCAATTCTTGGACCCTGAGAGTATTTGGATCCTAACATCCAACACTTCAATGTTTTAATCTTAACAGGTTGAACTACAATAGGGGAAGGGATGCTAGTGTTCAGAAAAAGGACAGACAATAACAGTTTCTTCTTATCATTCCAGCTTTTAAAATAATTTTATGTATGTATGCTTTTTATTATTATTATTGTACTGGGGATTGAACTCAGGGGCACTAAACCACTGAGCCACATCCCCAGCCTTATTTTGTATTTTACTTAGAGACAGTGTCTCACTGAGTTACTAAGCACCTCACCATTGCTGAGGTTGGCTTTAAGTTGTAATCCTCCCGACTCAGCCATCAGAGTTGCTGGGATTACAGGTGTGCACCACTGTGCCTAGCTATGTATGCTCTTTTACAAAATCTGTAAGCTGCTTGAAGGCTTACAATTTTCTGTAGGCCATGAAATATGTTGCCTCTTTTAATTTAATATGTTTCCTTTACTTCTCTTGGCTTACATTCAGCCAGTTTAGGAGTCTTTCACAAATAACTAGGAATATCTAAAATATACTAGGTCCAAAGGGTAATCACAGCACATAAAAATTCCTGTGTGATTTATAAAAATACATGTCACAATTCTGAAATTTCTAATCAGCTCTTATTACTAGTGTGGGTAGCCTTCATTAGTAGCTCACTAAATGTTAATAAATATTGATTTTTGAAATTATTGTTTAGGGTCTGTGTCTGAGAATTTTCATAGCAAAAATAAAATTCCCACTGCTGACTCTCACCAGCATATGCTATAAGAAACTTGCTTCTCATAACATTTTTGTTTTAAATAAAAGTTCAAAATTCCTAATAACCCTGGATAATAGCTTTATAAGTAAGATCCCCTGATTACAATTTCTTTTAAAAAAATAAAAAGTATCTGACACACTTAAAAAGTTCTATTATAGTGTTTAACTCCAAATTATTGAGCATTTACCTCTCACTGAAAGCTATTATAAAGACTCTCCTGAAATGGGTTTGTGTATGCCTTATCATTATAGAATGAAATTATCATAAAACACTTATGGTACTATTTTTATTTTACTTTCTTAAATGCAACCATACATTAATTTCTTTCAAGTTATTTTTTAAAAAGAACTTAATTGTGAGCAAAACAGCCTCTCATGATTTCCCATGATTTTGTTTTCAACAAGAAATAAAATATTTCATTAATCTAAAAGCCAACTATTTGTTAATCTCTGATTACTATAACAAACTCAAAAACTAGAAAATTAGTGTGCAAGGTCTCTGATTAACTGAAAAAAAATGCCACAGAGTTTATGCATTAGTTACAAGACAGTTATTCTTTCAGAGACAGTTATTTACTATGAAATTCACGTGCACTTTGCATGAGCACATGTGTGCGCGTGCACACACACACACACACACACACACACACGCACACACACACACCTGAAAGGATTTAGGGATTTGTTTAATTCCTAGCAAAGTGGAAACAGAAAATGAGAACTGTTGATGTGGCTAATTGAAAAGACACGTTGAAATCTACTTATATGTTCATTAAAGAAATATACTTTAACTAACTGAGCTGAGCAATAAACTAAGCATAAACAGTGAAGAAAACAGACATTGCTATAAGATCATGTGGTTTAGTCTGGTGTAGGAGACAGGCCATGAGCTGATTATGAAGAACAAAGCCCCACTTCTTTCCTGATGACAGAGCTTGTTCCCACCATTGAGGCTAATGGTGCTAATCTGTGCTCTCCTAGCCTCCCGGGTGGCTAGAGTGGGTGTGGTGTGTGAACAGGTAGAGCATGGGTTCCTGTACTGGCTAATAAAACCTTAGTAACACCTGTGTCTTCTCAAAAGGTTTTTCCTCTTTAAGCAAATGTGAAACAGTGAGAAATAGATACATCCTATGTGATGCTTAAAACTTCTGCAGCTGCCTGGCCACCATGAGAGGAGAGGATGACAGAGCACTCACATCTCTGAGTTTCTGGATTAAACAACCCTGAAACCTCCGACGTGCAGGCCTCTTACATAGAACAATATATCTTCATTTTTCAATTTTCTCTTTGCTGGACAGTCAGTAACTTCCTATGAAAAGAACTTCACTTTAATTAAATGGATTAATAAAGGAGTCGGTGATGATGAGGTGGACACATAGCATTTAGACTCTGTGGAAAGGAAAGGAGACATTGAGGACTGGGAGAAGTTGCTGGCCTGGGAGTTTGGGGTGGAGGGATGGTGATTTTGTTTCCTTTTTTAAAAGAAACAATTTGAGCACATTTGGATGATGACTAGAAGGATCTAATACAGAGGAACAGATAAGTTATACAGAGGAGTGTCACCTTTAAGGTAAACTCCTACAAGTAAAAGAAGGGTGGGAGCCACTTCTGATGATCACTCCCTCTTTCTTAAAACACTTGGTTCTTTTGATGTTTATTTCATTAACAGTACTGGTTTCCTCCCTAACTCTCTGTCTGGTTCTACATTTCCTACTTTCTCCCCTTTTACTAGAATTCTTCACATGGAGGTGGACCCAGGGGCTCCATCATTGATCCTCTTCTACTTACCATAGTTTTAAATAACCACCAATATGATGATGACATCCAGATGCATATTCCAGGTCTTAATTCACACCCTACTGGGGATGGCCTCCTGTATTTGTCCACACTGATGTCTCATAGGCATCTCAGAACTCTTGATTCTGCAATTGCCACCCATCTCATCCTTTCTCCACTCACACACAAAATACACATTTCTTCTATTTCCAGGCCTTCGCTTTTAGTAAATGCCAATCTCATCCACCTAGTCACTGAAACCAGAGACTTTCTTATCCTCCCTATTTCTTCTCATATCCTCTCAGGAAGGCTTATTGGTTTTAATTCCCACATACCCAGATTGCATCCATTTCTATATATTTCCATACCCTCAACTTTAGTCCACACTATCATTATCTCTCATTAAGACCATGTGACAAGTGTCGTTCCCCCTCATCTTGCCTTCCTACGATTTAATCTAAGTAGCATCCAAAGCTATCTTTTATAAATATGTATCAGATCAAGTCTGTTCCTTATTTAGACTCTCAAGGACCTTTCTCTTCCATGCAAAACAAAAAGTCTAAACCCCTTAGCCTAACCTACAAGAACCTGGATGATTTGACCCTGCTTGTCACTCCAATTACTCCTGCAATTCCCTTTTATTTTATTCAAGCCACTATCATTTTCCCCCTGCTTTGTGAACATAGCCTTTATGAATACCACCCCTAGAGTTAGGTGGTACTAACTTGTCACGACCACACACATCGATCTTGCTTCAGGCATTGATACTAGCTGATCTCTTTTTCTTATACTGTTTCACCTAATGTCAGCTCAAATATAACTGAATGATGACAATGATGATGAAGATGATGAGGATGATGATGATGATGATGATAGGTGACGGCCTCATGTCCTCCCCAGTTCATTCTCCACCTTTCTCTACCTTGCTTTGTGCTTTGGGAGAATATCCCCCAATGACCACAACATCTATACACTGTCCCTGAATTCTTGTTGGATGCCCTGACAGTAATCACTGCTGGGAGAATAAGACGTGGGAAGAGATGGATCAGGGTGATACTCATCCCTACTCTCCCAGCTTCTACCTTGCCATTCTTCTGAAAATGGCCAAGTTTCTTAATGACTACAGTTCTTGTCAGGGTATCCAATACAGAGAAGCAGATAAGTGACACAGAAGAATCATCTTTCAGGTGAAACTGCTGATACTGAAAGACCAAAGATGGTATGTCTAGCTCCACAGGATGCCAAGTGAACTTCCAGGTTCTAGTAAATACCCTCAACAAATCACTAACCAAATATTACTGGCAAATTATCTAATCTCCCCAAATATCAGGTACTGCTTTTACAATTTGAAACATATATGCCTTCATTGAAGAGTTATTTCAAGCCTGGGAATTAAGCTGTAATTAGGTTGAGAGCTTTATAGATAAAAAATAAAGCATTCTGGGCCGGGGATGTGGCTCAAGCGGTAGCGCGCTCGCCTGGCATGCGTGCAGCCCGGGTTCGATCCTCAGCACCACATACAAACAAAGATGTTGTGATGGCCGATAATTAAAAAAATAAATATTAAAAATTCTCTCTCTCTCTCTCTCTCTCTCTCTCTCTCTCTTTAAAAAAAAATAAAGCATTCTAATACCAGATTTTAAAAGAAGAAAACCATGATGGTTATTCATGCAAGCAAGTTTTAAAATGCATTTCTCTTTGCATGCTGCATTGGAGGCAGCTGATCAAAATGCCAAAGAAAATGTTTCATCTAAGTCAAAGAGCTATTAATATTATGTATGATATATAAATATCAATTACCAAGTGTACTTAAATTAACAGTTCTAATGTTTGGATCCACCATGAAAAAGTTACCTTGTCAGGACTAGAGAAAAAGATGGCAGAAGTAGAGATGGAGTAAATGCATACTGGACCTGCATGAAATTGCATCAGTGGCTCATTTAATTCAAGCAGAAATCTAAGTTTTATCTTCCATTTTATGGATATTAGAGCCTATCCATTTTGATGAGCACTATTACCTTCTCTCCTTCAGTGGTACAGACAGGTAGCCACAGACATCTATCAATTGTTTTATCTAGGCATACAAGATAATATCAGATATGGAATGGATTTTATAATAACCTTAAAAAAAGCAGACACTGAACTTTCAGAAAAGATGTGTGAGTCAAAATTTTATGAATAAGACTGTAATTTTAAACTTCTATATTAGTATTATATCCTGTTAATATTACCAACATATTTGAAGAGGTGCTAAGTATATACCATATTTTTCAAACTGAATTTTTGGCAGATTTTTTTTCTAGTAGAAATTATATATAGATATCACCAAAAATAAACGGGAGAAAATATTATGAGCAAATTAATACCAAAGTTTCAATGCCATCTCATATAGTTCCTTACTTAAGAAAGTAGGTTCACTAGTCAGTTAAAAAAAGTTACTTGTAGAATGACCTGCTGCCA
Organism: Ictidomys tridecemlineatus; assembly: GCF_052094955.1. Classification (NCBI taxonomy): domain Eukaryota; kingdom Metazoa; phylum Chordata; class Mammalia; order Rodentia; family Sciuridae; genus Ictidomys; species Ictidomys tridecemlineatus. The sequence continues at coordinate 118,020,961 of NC_135479.1, read as the reverse complement.
ATGAATAAGTGGGTAGAAATTATCTATTTCAAACTGTATTGCCTCCAAAGAGTTTGATTCCTTCTAGTCCTTTACAGCATTACAAGTTTTAGTACTTAATGGTTATAGGTTTTACTTGCGTAATAGTCTTTCTACTGAGAAAATACAATGAAATCTTTCTTCAGAACATAATTCCACCTTAACAGTAATATTTACACTTTTACCTTTGAAGGTAACAAAAATTTATAAATTTCCAGAGAAGTAAATATTGCTGAAAGTTGAGAACTGATTATCCAAAGTCCATATATGAAGGTAAATTTAAAAGGTCTCTATGAAAAATCAAATATATAATGGTTCTCCAAGGTCAAACACCAAATCAGTACAGACTTGGGCCCAATGATATTGACACTGCAAATATAAATACATGTTGTTTATTCCTTTCTCATTAAACGCTTTCAAAAATAGGAAACAGTTTTTAGAAACATTTTAAGGCAATAGAAATCATAGTGATAAAGTCCTATAAATCAGCATTGAGGATATTTTTTTCAAAAAAAAATTTAGTCCCAAGAGCTTCAAGTTATCCTTTTATGATATATATCATAAATATATATATACAGATATATATTTGAAGGACATCAAATTGTTTAAAACTATATATATATACATATATATATTCAAGAGAAAAATTAAAAATAAAAATTGATATTCAATTTTAAATTTTATGTTTCCACTTTAAAATATACAATTGTCTCTCATAGAAATATTGGTGATACAGGTGTTTTATTACAGATGGCTTCAGGCCACTCTGATATTCTCTCTAAACTAGTTGGTCTAATTAATTCTGAAGTTTTCTGGGGGAAAGAGAGAGAAAATATACACCAAATGTATAAACATATATATATATAATATTCTTGTGTATATATATATAAATATATATATATAAATATATATATATATAATATTCTTGTGTATCTTAGTTCATTGACCAAGTCATACTATAATTAACCAGACAGAAGGACAATTTGGAAAGATTTATAACTACTACTAAATGTAGGCGTGCTATTAATACCTTAAATTCAAGAATTCTGTATTATCTTGTCTCCCACAGTGCTACCTCAAAATCTTGCAAAATTTCAATTAATAAAATTAGTCAAATACTTCTAATATAATTTATAGTTGTTTCTAGTCTGATGTAAAGAATTAATAACTACTGAAAATATACAAAAAAACTAAAGTTTAAATCCTTCAATACAGACATTCCTATTCTGTCATTTGTGTACTAAAAAGGTAAATTTTCAAAAATTAATCTTTACCAGTCACTTTCCAGGAAAAAAATAATACATTTTGAGTATTATAAATTATTTTTGGTGGGATACAAGAAAAATGTGATCTGCTTTATTCAAAATGGGACTAAACCAAGTTAATCCTAGAATGAAAATAATTACAAGAATTTGATGAGTAAAATAAACATTCAGTACATTTTCGATATGACTATAATAAGTCAATACTTTCCATGCATCCAAAATCTCCTCTGGTTCTTTATAATAGTAAGATTTTCAATAATTAATGATTTTAAAATCAAGAAGAAATTGATCCTGTAGTCAACATAAGTCACGTCTGGGAGAAAACTAAATAACAGAATTAAGTTCCTAAATGTGTTTAGCATTTTTTTTTCAATTTACAAGGACACTTTCATTCTGCAAATTTAAGTTAATTGATTTTTACACATATTTTTACATAATTTGAGAGCAAGTGTCATGGTTTTGACATTAAAAGGGCTAATAGGCACCTCAACTTTATACAATAAACATTTCTCAAGGTTTATTTCAGAATACTAAGATTAGACAAATGCAGAAGGTATCCAGGCATTTGTGATAAATGGCCTCAAGTTTTAAAAGATTTGATGTCCACCTCCTATACACTATTTTATAGGTGAATGGCTAGTGCTTTTAACAATAAATCTTTTAACATTATGTTTTTAATAATTTTAACAAAATGCTTTTAACAATGAACCTCAGATGCTCCAAATTTGTGGAACAAGCAAATTTTCCTTTGTGTTATATCTAGGGATACACATCTCATGGGAATAGAATCATAAAACATTTTCTTGACGCCAAGGTAATTCTTTTGTCTATTTTCCTAAATATATCTTATTTAATTCCCCCTTTTTTCCCATGGATTAAATTTTACAAGTTTATAACCATTCCTTGACATATTCTTAAAACTCAACAATAAGCCTCAAATGGTTTAGAAATTCATTCTTTAGGCTTTAAACTAGTGCTTTCTACACAGGTGTTAAAAGAAAATTAAAGAAAGTGATATGTGCTATGGGAGGGGGAATTATTCCCATGTGTACATAAACTTGGTTGTTTTTTGATATTCAACAGACTTCAATGAGTGATTTTCTTTCCAAGTATTTTCAGAGCCTTCACTGTGTTAATACAAAATGTTAATATCCAAGAAAAGAACTGAATATGTAACATTTCCCAAGAACCTTTTATGAAAGAAATCTCAAAAAAAGTATCTCTGATAAGTTGTATTTTCACTGAATAGAACTTGTGAAATACTGAAAAGATACCTAGGTAAGACTATTTTTGATGAACTTCAGAGAAGAGAATTCAAAAAATGTTCACACTCATCTTACTGATATATACCACCATTCTTTTTTCTTACATTCAAGGAAGATAAAGGAACATCCAGTGCCCATTAACCCCTAAAGCAAACTGTATCTTCATTTTTTTTCTCTCTACTGAAAGATTCTAATGCCTTTAAGCCTCCATTGGAAGTTCAATTTTAAAATTTGTTAGTCATTTTTAACACTCTCTGAATCATCTACAGTTTGTCTATGACTTTCTTAATAATTTCAAACCTAAATTTAAAAATAAAACTGTACAAAAACAAGTTCATTTTTTTCTTAATGAATAATAATTATTAATAGATATCAAGATCAGGATTACATTGATTTTTAAAAATAAGTGTGGTATATTACATACTGCTTAGGTGAGAACAGTATACTAGATTTGTGATACAGCACTAGTAAGTATAGCTCAGAGTTCAGAGAAAACATTGAAGAAAGTTGGCAAGACTCTTTCAATTGGTTCTTTCCTTAATTTCTGTCATTTTTATATATAATATTAATAGGAAAGACAATATGTATAAGTTTTTCCTTGCCTTATTTAAACTCTATTCCTATCTCAACCAGGAAATTGTATTTTTGCTCTAGAAAATTCACTGAACAAAATACATATGCATCCAGGATATGATTTTCTCCATTGTCATATGAAAAGGGTTTTGATTTGAAACTACAGCCCAAAGGAAGAAAGAAAACACCATTAAAATGAATTTATCTCAAACTAACCAAATGATCAAAGGTTCATTCTTATTTCCTCAAGAGAAAAATATATTCATGTGCATCTTCTATAAACCCCAAGCAAATAAATCCTTCAGGACTAACCTCCTTCTATATGAAATCTGCAATGTTAAAAACAAAACCCAAAACACCAAACTTCAAAATCTTTAGGAACTTAGATATTTGATAACTCAATTTGAAATTTAAAGGCTGAGACTAATTTTTAAATTGTTAGTTGGTAGAAAACAGAGTTAAAAATACAGGGGATGGCTGCAGTCCTTAAGGGTTAAGTGGTTAAGTGTTTAAGGCTGCTGCAGTAGTTAAGGGTTAAGGATGATTGATGGCAGGAAAGGCCCAGTCAAAGATGGCAGATCAAGAAGCAGCACAGGGTGTTGTGTGGGAAGGGGACGAGGAATGAGAGGTATAGGTGGTAAAAGCAAAAATCACACAGGAAAAGCAATGTGGGAAACAACATGATAGTTTCAGCATGATACTCATCTTATTTACTGTCTTGGTGCAGGACTTAAAGGAAGTGAAACATGGTTAGACAACTGATAGGAAAGCAAGTCCACTAAGCTAAATGAAGAATCAAGTCAGAACAGGGAGAATGAGTTCCAAGCCAAGTGCAGGGAATACAGCTGGAATTAGAAATATCTTTCTTTTTTTCTTTTTTCTTTTTTTTTTTTTAACCAAGGTTCACTAGCAGGAGGATCAAGAGGCTGCATAAAGGAGTGCTGGATAAATTCCAAGTCATACTTTATTGCCACTCCAACACTCTTACTAATGTTCCTGAAAGAGCCTCACCTTCCCTCATCCATCTGAAAAGACTTCTGATCACTGCAGGTGATAGAACCTTCTCCATAGGAGTAGTGCACATGAAAGCAGTAATTGTTGCCACAATCAGCGTGGTGGTTTGGCGGATGGTAGCTGATGCCAGGAGCAGAGGAGCTGGCTATGATAACCAGAAGGCAGGAGCTAAGGAGCACTGGGGAGCACAGTCAAGTTATTTCTAATATAGTTACCATCCAGGCAGATCATGGGGTTTTCACCTTATTCCTATATCCCAAAATAGAATTTGGACTGTCGAACATGTTCTGCAGTGCTTCTTGTTGCTATTACATGGCTTTGTCAGTCATGAAGGAATCAGAACCAATTAAACAAGTTTTAATAAAAATGATTTATAAATCTGGGCAGGGTGAAGGGAAATAAAAAGGAATGTGGTGGCACCCAGAGAATACTGACTGAAAGAAGTCTTTACTGGCCTAGGACAAGGAAAAATTATGACTGGAAAATTATGACTAGGAAAAAAAAATTATGACTGGAGTACAGTTAGAGGTGGAAACATGGACAAGAGATCACCCAGTCAGGGTTGCACTCATGGAATGATGAAGTCACAGCTGGAAACGATGACTCAGACCAGGAAAGAAAAGGGGAAAAGTAACCCAAACATTCTCTCTTGCCTTCTGTTCTGCTATTGATTTGCATCTGTTGAATGTCATCAAGAAGCCAGCTGTCAAGGGAACTTGGTTAGGAGCAGGTTATAAGACTCAAGTTCAGCCTCCCAGGTCATAGACCAGAGCAACTCATGAGTTGGATGGAGTGGTTTCCAATTAAACCATGTCTAGAAACAAACTCTCCTGGCCACAATACAACACGGTGCCATTTTGGCTTCCCTGTAGTATGGGATCCTCAGATTGTAAGAGATGGGTCATGAATGGTAAGAAAGTTAAAATTATGAAAATATGTTGCAGAACTCATATGGGTGCCATGCCATGGGAGCCATTGCCAAAGAATGGGAGCCATTAACCAGAGCAAACAAAATCCGTGCTAAGCAGTCACCTTCTATTTGTAAATCCTCTGAAATAACTTTAATAATAGAAAACACATTATAAATGTAGTAGCTATTCACAGATAATTGTGAATTTGCTCTTACCTAGAAGAGACATTCTTAAATACCGAATTAGATTTAAAAAAAAAAACTACAAGACTGGCTTTATAACTCCTTTTAGATGTTGTCATTTTATGAAAAACCTCAGAAGCGATAGGAACATTCAAGGAAATATAATGTTTTTCAGTGTTAAATACATTCCTCTATTGATTGCATGGTGACAGTGAAAAATTGTTTTGCTTTTAATGTTGGTCCTTTAAAACTAATCTATTAATTTCTTAGCAAAGACTATAATAATCATCTCTGTCTTTTGACTCAGAAATTGCTAGATTCACTTAGGATTTGATAAGTTGATTTAATGATCTTTATACATAATATAGAACAACTGTTGATTTTGTTCTTGCTGTTGCAGGTCAGTTAGTTTGCTTCCAGGAGCAGTCACAAAGAGCACTCAGTTTGGAAAAGGTGATTTATCTGATAACAAAGCCATTATTTCTTCCTTATAAAATCCCTCTCTCATTAAATGCATTGTATAGACTTTTATTACATTTTTCCCTAAAAATGACATTCCCTTTATTGAGCTCCCAGTGATAAATATCACAAAACAATGCTTTCATGAACACAAGAGATTTCTATATTTATCCATACTATTAAAAGAGGATCAAACTTTAAAACACAGAAAAATCCTATATTTAAAGTGAAAATAACAGCTTAAAGGGTAAAGGAATATTCAAAATTAAAATCAAATTTTCTATGGCAGATGATGGGCATTGCAAGGAAGAATGATGTGTGAAATGGTGACTACATTCAAGCACAGTTAAAGAATTATGCAAGCTGTGACAACTATACTCTATATTTTATGGAGAAAAGTATTAAAATTGTCCAAAAACAACAAAAAAAGTCAATGGAACAAAAGAGGTAAGTCATGACTATGGTGGACAGTCAGGAAACAGAATTGCTGTTTTCCGTGGGAGCCTTTGTTGCCACTTTTCTAACACTTCAATGGCTGAAAAGAAATCAAACTGCGAGAACTTACTGCCACTCCAGTGAGCCCTGGGGGATTTGTCACAAATTTGGAACCTGAGTGGCCTCAAGCATCACAGTTCTGGTCCTCAGAAGTGACAGAAATCAAAGGGACCAACAGAGAAAGTAGAGCATTAGTTACACAGAACTGAATGCCGACATATTTTCAACAGTGGGGCTAACTCCAAGCCACCTTTTCAGTTTTACATTAGACCAAATGACCGAATAATTTCCTCCAAAACAGGCACTATACTTAGGAGTTTCCAAAACAGCCCATTATTTTGTAGCTATTCACAGATAATTCTGGACTCACACCCTTGCCTAGAAAAAAGGTTCTTATATACTGAAAATTGGATAAATGACTATGAAACAGAGTGGCTTTGCAACTCCTTTTAGATTATTTTTATATGGTATCAATTTACTATAAACCTTCAAAAACTTAAGGCCCATTCAAGGAATATAGCTCTTGATTCCAGAGAGCTGAAGAACTTCAAGTCTATTGTGGCAGAAGATCACACATAGTGAGTACAGTTGGCTGCAACTTCATGATGACTTCAGTTCCTTGAATTCCAATATCCCCAACAGAAAAAAAAAATACTTCTACTGTTTGCACTTTGAACAAAAGTGATTCAGTTGAAACATTTATTTGAACTGTGGCACTCTAAATCAGTGTTATTAATTGAGTTCCATGGATTGCATTCACCCAGAGTTTTGGATCAAAGTATAAATTCTTAGCCCCCCAACTCTGGTAATTTACATGCATGTTAAAATTTGAAAGAAAATAACTCCACTGCTGTAAAGATCTCCTATATTATTTCAGTAACTAGAATATAAATACTGAAATATATATTGCCCTGCTTTAGAAGATTTTATACATTTCCATATTGCTCTACTTTAGAAGATATTAAGGGAAAAATGAGAACTTTGGAAAGATTTATTTTGTATAATTCAACTGGGAGGTCTAAAAATTGTCTAATATGAATCAGGCATAACAAATAGTTTTAATTTCATAATTCTCTACTCCATACAACCCCCTCCTTCTGGTTAAGGATTTTGAATTAAATTTGATTCTAAAATTCTATGTAATTGTGTATTTTCTATTTCTAAAGACTAGAAGAAAAATATGTAAGTTTAAAGATCAATCATTATGTTAGTTGATTCTAAATTAATTTTAAAAAATATTCTCACTGTTAATGAATTTCATAATTTTATAAATCAATTCTAAACTCTGAATTTTTATGAACTCTTATTTAAATAACTCCTTTCTAACAAATACTAATTACACAATCTAAGCTATAAAGAACTTCTATCAGCTTAGGAAAATTTCACCTTAGCATAAAATGCTAGGGAAACTAATATAGGAAAAACCAGATTAAATATATATGAGAAGGAAGCAAATGATAATTATATGAAGATAAAATTTCATTCCTAAATTGAAAAATGATTAAATATACATAGATCAGCTCATGAACTTGGTTAGTTATAAATTAAACACTCAGCATATAAAATTAAAACTTTCCTGTATACTAATAATGAAGAGAAAATAGAAATAAAAATGAAAGAAACATACTCGATACGAACAAAAACATAAAATATCTAGGAGTCTAAGAAAGTACAGAAGTATCTATTCTACTGAATGACATAAAAAAAAAATCTGGTTCTTCCCCTTCCCACTTCTTTTTTCTTCCTGAACAATTAAGTCAAAGTCATTTAGCAAGGCAAAGTGGGCATCCTCATAGAGGAGGATATGGATCCACTGCAACATAGAACAAATGGTCAGAACCTGAGCAGGGTGAGGAGGGTTTTCACTCAGGGAGGGACCATAGTTTGGGAGTAAGGGGACTTGCAGGATGAAGAGGACACAGAAAAACAGGGACAGACACAGCCCATTGGAGACCAAATTACACAAGGAGGGTGTTCCCGCAGCCCAAAGGAATCTCAGTGTCCAGATGAGGGTTGGGAGGGCATCTATGTAGAGGAAAGGACAGTAGCAGCAATGAGAGACCATAGAAAAAAACTAATAACATAGATAAATATATCTTAATAATAATGGAAGTCAAGTTTCATTAACCAATAAAAAATGTTGCAAATAGAAAAAGGGAGAAAACTAGAATTAATTGTGTGTTATATAACCAGAACATGAGGTATTAGTGTATGCTCATTATTTTTAATAGAAAATATAGAAAAGCAAAGAGATGTCTATATAAATATATACTTCCTGGTTCATTCTAATGAAAACATCTAAGAGAAGGGACACCCCAAAATTGTAAGGAGGATACTTGGCACTCAGATCTTGATTTTTAATATCATTTACCTATAGAAGAAAAAAAGGGACTTCTAGAAAATAACAGGGAAAATTTTTGATGACCTTGGGTTTGACAATGACATTTTAGACACAACAACAAAGGCACAATCCATGAAAGAAATAATTGATAAGCTGGACTTCATTAAAATTAATAACATCTGCTCTGCAAAAGGTACTGTCAAAAGAATGAGAAGACAAACCACAGACTGGAAGAAAATATTTGCAAAGACATATATGATCAAGGATTTATATACAAGATATACAAAGTACTCATAAAAGTTCAGCTATATGGGAAAAAAAGCAATTATAAAATGGTCCAAAATCTTTAACAGATGTCTCATCAAAGAAGTTACACAGATACAAAAAAAAAACATAGAAAACATATTCTGTGACATATATCATTATCAAAATGAAAATTAAAACAAAATAAGTTACATCTACACAACTAGTAGAATAATCAACATTCAAAATTCTGACAATTAATTGTTGGTGAGAAGATTGAGCAAAAGCACCTTTCAATCATAGGTGGTGAGAGTATAAACAGGTACAGCCTCTACATGACAGTTTGGCAGTTTCTTGTGAATACAAAGTTGCTGAGGCTGATTTTGAACTTGTGATTCTCCTGCCTCAGCCTCCAGAGCCACGGGGATTGCAGGTGTATCCCACCACCCAGGCCACACTCATTGATATCTGCCTAAAAAATTTTGAAAACATCTACACAGAAACTGGCACATAGTTTTATTTGCAATTTTCAGAACTTAGAAGCCACCAAGATCCTTCAGTAGGCTTATGGATTAATAAATTCTAGTATATCCTACCAGAATATTATCCAGTACTAAAATGATGTGAGCTATCAAAACATGAAAAGACATGGAAGAAATATATATGTGTTCCACTAAGAGAAATAATCCCATATGAAATGTCCATATTCTATACAATTTCAAATATATGACATTTTATAATAGAAATATATGCCATTTTGCATTAAAAGTTAAAAAAATCAATGGCTATCTGAGTTCAGAGGAAAGGGAAAGCTAAAAAGGAGGAGTTCAAAGGACTTGAGGATAGTGAAATTATTCTGTGTGAAATGGTGAGGGTGGATAGCTGCCATTACACTATAGATCAAAACCACACAATGTACAACATCAGCATTCAACCCCAATGTTGATTATAGAGTTGGATTAGTCAGAATGGCAGCTATTATGAAGACAAACAACAATAAGTGTTGGTGAGGATGTGGGAGAAAAGGCACACTCATACATTGCTGATGGGACTAAAAATTGATGCAGCCAATATGGAAAGCAGTATGGAGATTCCTTGGAAATCTGGGAATGGAACCACCATTTGATCCAGCTGTTCCTCTTCTCAGTTTATACCCAAAGGACTTAAAAACAGCATACTACAGGGACACAGCCACATCAATGTTTATAGCAACACAATTCACAATAACTAAACTGTGGAGCCAACCTAGATACCCTTCAGTGGATGAATGGATTAAAAATATGTAGCATATATACACAATAGAATATTACTCAGCAATAAAAGAGAATAAAATCAGAGAATTTGAAGGTAAATGGACAGAGTTAGAGAAGATAATCCTAAATTAATTTAGTCAATCCAAAAAATAAAAAATAAAAACAAATGCCAAATGTTTTCTCTGATATAGGGAGACTGATTCATAGTGGTATAGGGAGAGGGAGCATGGGAGGAATAGACAAACTCTAGATAGGGCAAAGGGATTGGAGAGGAAAGGAGGGAGCATGGGTTAGAAATGATGGTGGAATGTGATGGACATCATTATCCAAAGTACGTATATGAAAACACGAATGGTGTGAATATAATTTGTATACAACCAGAGATATGAAAAATTGTGCTCTATATGCATAATAAGAATTATAATGAATTCTACTGTCATATATAAATTTTAAAAAAAGATGTGACAGTGTAGGTTCATCTATGGTAACAAATGCATGACTCTGGTGCAGGAGCTTGATAATGGTGGAGGCTATGTTTGTGTGAGGACAAGACATGTGTAGGGAATTTCTGTACTTTCTACTTACTTTTGCCATGAACCCAAAAACTGATCTAAAAATTAAAATATATTTATATATGAAAAATCATGTAACAATAAATACTGAAATGAAAAATACAGATAATGATTTAATAAGATTTGCCCCTAAGCATCCCTCACAAATAATATAGTTATATTTAAAATAAAGATGTTTTATATATAATTCATACATGTGCTAGATTTTATAAGAAAACTCTATGATTAAAAGCAGATAACTGACTTCATATTTGCCTAAAGTACTCTTTTACCTAAGAGAAGCCAAACAAAAAGATTTTAAGGAAAGAAAGCAGAGCTCTTTCAAGAAATGACTGAGTCCAGGAATCAAAAAGGAAAAACACAAGATGGGCCTGGAAGATTTTGCCTGATCCAGGAACCAAAAAGTGCTCCACAACAACAGGGACATGTATCAGGCACAGGACATGCCCAGAGTATTCTAACTGGACAAAGAAACGTAATCCTGTGCATGTAAGAATGACATTAGTACATAATAAATTTAACATATTAAATAAAATATAATTATCAAAACATGTTGATAAATATTAGCCAATTAATTAATCAAAAGTTAGTTGGGCATGATTTAACTTTAACTCCACTAAAACACTATAGTTATTAATTACAAAGGGGGAAAGGATACCTTTACAGGTGAGAAGACTGGCAGATACCTCTTTAATCAAGAACCCCCTGACAGAATGCAATGAGACCAGCATGTCATCCCTTCTGTGATATTCTCTGCAGTGATGCATGCTATGAGGCTAATCACAAAGAAATATCAGACAAAGTCAAAATAAAGGAATACAAAACAATTGCCCTATAAATCTTAAAGTGTCAAAGTGTAAAGTCAAAGAAAGATTGAGGTTCTGTATCAGATTGAACAAGAGTAAAGAGATAGAGCCACTAAACTCAATTTTAAATTGGGTCCTTTTGGTATAAAGGATATTGGTGGAATACTTGGCAAAACCAAATAGGGTTTGGGCATCACATGGAATAATATATCAATGTAAATTTCCTAATTTTGATGGCTATTGTGAATGGGAAGAAGAAAGTTCTTATTTGTGGAAAATGTATACTAATGTATTTAAAAGAAAGATGGGCAACTCATTTTCAAACAGTATGGGGAAAATTCTTATTTGTACCACTCTTGTAACTTTTTACATGTTTAAGATTATTTCAAAATTAAAAGTATATAATAAAAGTGACTTCAAAAAATTGAGAGGTTAACTGAGTAAATTATTTAAACTTTACTTGATTTATTTAATATTGTTAACACATATCCTAAAATCTACCTGAAAAAATAAAACCAGTAGATAATAGCAATAATAAATTTTTAAAAAAAAGAGAAATAATGCAAAAAGCATGTACTATCTGACATTTTAAAAATGCAAGAAATATACAATGAATTAAAGCACTGTAGTATTTTTCACAAATAAACAGATCGGTAAAATTCAATTGAAAGTCTGTAAGATTTAAATGCATATAATTATTTTGTGCACAATAAAGAACACATTGAAAATTAGTTTGTAAAATTGAGTTCTTCAATACTATTATTAAGATCCTTATACCTTACAACAAAACACATTCTAGATGTAATTTTTTAAATTAAGTATAAACAACTCAAGACATGGAAGTATCTAAAGAAAACATGAATTAATATGTGTATAGTTTGGTGTAGCAGAACTAAGTTTCATGTCAAAGAAAAAAAACATAAAGGAAATACAGATTGAGAAAGACATATAGAAACACAACCCATTAGAAAAAAAATAGATAAATTCGTTTATGAATAAAAATCATTTAGAAAATAAATATGTCTTAAAATGCTTTAAATTTTTAGTAATTGAGGATCTGCCAGGTTAGGCAGTAAGAAAGAAGATCACATCTATTGGATAACAAAAATAAAAAGAGTAGCATCCAGTATTGAAGAGAGCACAATAAACCTACAGTAATGGGATCCTAGATGGCTACCACCTTTACAGAGAGCACATTAGGAGTATATATTGAAAGTATATATCCCTTACCCAAGAAATTCCCAGACAAGAATTTAGCTTATGCATTACATAAGCTGTGCTCATTATTAACAGAAAAAACAAACAAAAACCAAAACTATTTTTTAAAAAATCAAGTAATAAGGAATTAAATTATAGCATACAAAGAATGAACTAATAATCGTCTTCTAATCTCTCACATATAAATATGTATACATTTATATATATATATGTTACATATACATAATCTGTTTTATATATAATATGTATGCACTATATATACACACATATATATACATGTATATATATATATATATATATATATTATATTCTTTCAAATACTACACAGAAAGAAGGAGTTATTTGGGGATAATAGAACTTAAATTTATTCTATCTGCATAATTTTTCCAATTATTATAAAATGGACATTTTTATCTTATTAATAAAAGTCACAAAAATTGTGAGTAAAAGAATCTAAGAAAAAGGAAGAATAAGGAAGCAGAAAATTTATAAGAAAGTATTAAATAAGAAATAAAACATCTATAGAATGCACTCAATTTAATCTTTTATATTATGCATCCCTATTACAATTTTCTTTACAGTATCTGTTGTGGAAGTTATATGTAGAAGAAATTCTCTTAAGTTACAAAGAAAGTGGATCACAGATAGAGACCCAAACATCACATCTTTGACATTGCAAGTCATTGTTTCGAGCAATCCTTTGTAAGTTATTATATTTTTGTAAAGTGCATAATTTAAAACTAGGCAACTGCATATAATTAGTTTTAATATTTAATGCATATTTTTAAGACATTATTTAAACCTATAAATGATAAGAAATATGAATTACTAATTTGATAAAGAAAATTATTTCCATGTAACTAGAAACGCTTACATGATTCAGATAATCAAGCAAAACTGAAAAATATTCTTTTCAATATCAATGGATTATTTGAAATATTGAACTGAAGTTTCACACCCAAAAAACATTTACAAATAATTTTAATTACATAACTTTTAAAAATTTAATTTATAGTCTTAAAATAGAAAAGAAAACATTTAAAAACAATTATCAGAAAAGCTCTTTTTAATTATTTCTACTGCCACAAATTCTCTTAGAATTTTATAGGATATTTAAATTTAATATCATAAATGACTAACACAAATGAAGTTTGTGAGGCCCCAGGTAGTACCGTCACATAGATGATCATGTCAAATGTAATGTTTAACACAAAAAAGGTAGATTATTTTTATAGACAAATAGCATGAAGCATTAATTTCAGATAAAGGATTTCCAAGTTCACTGGCTTCTATTCTCAAAAAGTTTCAGTTTTAGAATTGTAAAAGCATCTATTGCTAGTATTGAACAGAGTGAAATTAAAACAGCTGAAATGGGCCTGGGGCTGTAGTTCAGTGGTTGAGCACTTGCCTTGTATGAGTGAGGCACTGGGTTCAATCCTCAGCACCACATATAAAAATGAATAAATAAAATAAAGATTAAAAAAACAGCTGAAATATTGCAGTTCAATCTACAGTAACACAAGGATTTATTCTATATGATATTCCAAAGATATATTTGTAAAAGACCTCAAAATAAACACTTGGCCTCCCCTATATCTTTATCAAAGTACATTAGACTCTCTTCAACTGCATATTGTAAGGGGATGAAATCTCTGTGGTTGGTGGGTTCCAACATTCATTTGTATTTTTAAAGGATACAATTATTATTTGCAACTATTTATTTTCCTGCCCCCTATTTCCAATCTTGATGCTCACATGCTCCAGAATTATATCCAGGTAAATAATAAAAACATTGTTTTGCATGTAAATTTTTATACGGGTTTTACTAGGCAAAGCCTCAGCACTGTATGTGACAGATGTCAGATTTTGATCACAGGCAATAGTTTCTGTACTGACCAAAAGAGAGATTCATTTAGGAAATGGGAAAGCAGAAGAATGGTAAGTGAAGGAAAACAACTCCCACAGTAAAACACATGGAGAAGCAGCTCTTCCTGGTGGCCCTGTTTTTCCTTCAGCCTTTCAAGGCCATTGAGTTTTGGGTTATCATCAAGATATTTTAGAATAATATAAATCCAGTGAGATACCACACATTCTGTATACACTACTTCATTAAGTCTTCTCATTCTGTGAGGAAGATGTCTCTTTTGCAGATGAAGAAATAAAGTTCAGAAAGTTATAAAGTTATAAAGACTGTGCAGATTATACAGGTCATAATTCAGGGGGATAGAATATAAAACTTTTGGGCATCTACCACTCTGTAAGTGATCTAATCTACTCTTGTGCCTTAGATACCACATGTATGCCAACAACTCCCAAATACATGCCTTGCCCTCTCCCAGGACTCAAGAGTCCTCTAATTGCTCACTGTCCATCTCTACTAGATTCCTAAAAGACCCACTGAAATCCAATATGTCTGGAACTGAATTTCTGATATTCGCCTTTTAAAACCTGCCCCCTCCTTAGCCTTCTCCATCCTAGTCAATAGCAACTTCATCCTTTCATTTTCTTGGGACAAAAACCTTGGGGTCATGTTGGACTCAACAATTTTCTCTGAATCCACTTTCAATACATCAGCAAATCCTGCAGAGCTCTCTTATCAAAATATTTCTAGAACCCAAACACTTATCACTGTTAGTGTGGTGACACCATAACTATTCTCCCCACCTAAAAAAAAATGGCTTTCCTTATGCTTTATGAAATTATCTTATTTTTTATAATTTTTACTTCTATATTTCAAGATTTAATTCCTATGAAACTTTTGTTCACTATTTACTATGAAATTGAAAGGTACTCTCAGGGCCCTATTGTACTTATGTTTTATTTATCTACTTAGGTAACAGGGATTGAACCCGGGGCACTTAGCCACATCCTCAGCCCTTTATAAAATGTTTTATTTAGAGACAGAGTCTCCCTGAGTTGCTGAGAGCCTTGCTAAATCATTGAGGCAGGCTTTGAACTTGTGTTCCTCTGCCTCAGTCTCACAAGCCGCTGGGATTACAGGTGTCTGCCACTACCCGCAGCTCCTTACACTTCATTATAAATACAGCAGTCAGAGTTACTCCTTTGCACACCGTTGCTCCTGTGATTACAACCTTTCAAAGGCTCATCTAAATCACCATTAACATCAAAATCCTTATGAGAGCCAAAAAGGCCCTTCTTGCCTGGTGGATGTTCTCAGCACCCACTGGGTATTTTCTCACTGTAGTAGTTTGCACTGACTGCTCTCACCACCTGAAGAGTTCTTCCCCAGCTACACATATGGTTTGTACCCTAACCCCTTCAAGAGTTTCCCAACTATCACCTTCTTAATGAGGCTTACTCTCACCATCTTCTTTTGAACCAGAATGATACATTCTCTCCCTGACATTCTCCATATTCCTTCTCTACTTTTATTATTTCCTCTTTGGCACTTAATCACTTTTATTTTTATAAAGATTGTACAAATTTATTCATTTTGTTTACAATCATCCCTACAATAGAATTCCATGAACATAGAATTTTTTCTATGTTTAGTTCTCCATGTAATATAAGAATATAAACTCAGTCTACCACCATAGATATTCTTGATTAAATTAATAAATTAATCTAACTTTAAATTGCAATCAATTTCCATTATTAGTCCTATCTCCCTGGATCTTTCCTCCCTCTCTTTTTCTTATTAAGTACAATTTTACCCTTAGTTTAAATACCTCTGAATCAATTACCACAAATTGTAAAAACATCTTGATTATTCGGTTGCAATGCAATCTTCATAAAAATGTGCCTGTGACTTAGACAATCTAAATCAAAACATGAAATATGTTCATTCTGAATTTTTATCAGCTGCTTTTGTGGAGAGTCCCATCTCGACGTCTAAATTTTTTATCTACTTTAATCCCAGGGAATAAGAACACATGACCAGAGGAATAAAGCCGGCAAAGAGAAAATATCAAAGTTTGAAAGAATTGATGAAACTATAATAAGGTGAAGGATAAATGCAAACACAAAAACAAACCAGAAAAAAAACTATTTATAAAAGCATATTGACAAAGATGTATGCCTATGGCATGGAAATGAATATTTCAAGATTTAGATCTTGAAAAAATCTCTATGAAAGAATAAGATAAGATATTGGAAAATAAAAGGTACATGCTACCTGGAATATTTAGCATCAAGCTGCTGGTGAAAAGTACTACAAACTTTCTGAGAAGGCAAGTCAATATCTGTCCAGGAAAAGTTAAGAAAAAAAGGCAATAAACCTTTATTGAGCTCATTCTACATCAACAAATTGGACACCAACTAATGTAAGTGACAGATTAAGGAACTTGTGCTCCAACAGGTTAGTTAATTTCTCTGAGATCATGAAATGGCCAGAAACAAGACTGGATTACAGCCCAATTCTACCTGATTCCAAAACCCACTTGTGCAATTCAGAGAGAATTACTCTATTTCTGTTATAGGTCAAAGCAAAATATTTTAGAGCCAAATAACAAATAAAACTGGGAGGAAAAAACACCATTTTACCCCTAGGTCCAGGCAAAGCTATGTCTTTATTTATCTGAATACCCCAGTTGAGGACCTCAGTAACTGGTAAGTTCCTGTTCTTCTATAGAGACTGAATTCAGCTTCCCCTCACTATTAAAATGTCCCTGATCATTACCAGATAGCACTTACTAACCTGATTATGCAAACCCAGTAGCAGACGTTGAGAAGAAATCGGTTCCAGTAGCACAGCAAAATCTACTGAAGAAGGCATCAGAGTGTCCATCAATCTTCTAAACATTTACTGAAAACCAGAAAGGCCAAGTTCTCCATCTGTTTGCTACTAGGAATACTGGGCTAAAAGCTACAAGTCCTCCCTTTTGTGAATTTTAAATGGATAGGGAGACAGATGATAATTGATGACAATAATACAGAGTTATATTGGAAAGTTTAGCCTTGGGCATGGGGGGGGGCAAGGCAGAGAGGGAATCAGGGGAAATAAAATATTCAATACAAGGGCAGTATACAGCATCACCCAGATGAAGAGTTAGCTTGAAGAGTAGCTAAGATCAGGTAGTAGGACCTCAGTCTCTCAGGTAAGGCTCAGGGCTCTGTGCTCTGTCCAAGTCCAACAAATACATGTCTACCAACCAAAGAACAATGATAAAATAATAGAGCCTAAGGAACAAAAAAGTCAAATTTCACAAATTGAAATTGTTGCATCCCCAGCTCCAGAGCTCTTTAAGTACCTATTTTATGCCATTGTGCTCTGAGGAAGTGAAGTAAGATCCTGGCTATAGCTATTGCTCCACAGATACCCATTTAGGGAAAAACTGCAGACGCTGGGAACTAGGAGGGACCAACAAAGATAAAAGGAAAAATAATCTTCTACATTCATTATGATTCTAAGAATTTGTCTGCAAATCTGCTAAGTTAAATCTACCAAGCTGAATAATTGGTAAAAGATTGTGAGTATTTATAGTATATAAACAGTACTATACAGGTTATTTTTAAATAATTTTTATTGGTACATTATAATTATACATCATTATAGAATTCCTTGTGACATTTGTATATGCACATGACACAATTTGGTCGATTTCATTCCCCAGTGCCTCACCTCTCCCTTGTCTACTCCCTTCCCCTAGTCCTTTTCCTCTACTCTATTGGTCTTCCTTTTAATTTCATGAGAATCTCCTCCCAGTCCCTGCAGTTTCCCTTTTCATTCTCTAGCTTTTACATGTGAGAGAAAATATAAAACCTTTGACTTTCTGGAGTCTGGTTTATAGTGATACTTGAAAGAATATTTATCTATTTTATTGACAAAGAAGAAAAGGTGAGGCACAGAATAATATAGACAGGCCCAAGTTATAGGGAAGAAAAAAAATAAAAATGGGACAACAGTAAAGAGAAGGAAAACAAAGACAAAAAGAAAAAAATAAACACTTCTGCCCTTTACTTTTGTAAATATTGGCGAATCACTGAATTTTGCTACCCAATGACTATAACAGAGTTGGGACCGTAGAATGGGAAAGGAGTATTCTCAGATTCCTTCACTGGGGCCCAATGGGCCTATTTATTCAGCATGGTATCCACCCATCCTCCTGAGAACTATAAGGCATACACAGATGAGGCAGAAAGACACAACAATCATAAAACTAATTTAGATGGATGATACGTACACAGACAAATGTATTCCAATAATATAACGCTAAATTCTAAATCACCAATATCCTCACGAGAAAAAAAAAAAGGAATGCATTCCTTATGCATTGTTAACTATAAAATATACAGAGTTCAGTACTTTGGCTTTTCAAACTACAAACTTAGATAAGCTGATGTGTTAAAAAGAAACACAGAGCTTGGGTTTCAAATTCCATTCTGTGACATTCATAGGTTTATTATTTCCAAGATAAATAAACTCAATGGTGTTAACCACAATAATCACACCTAGTAATAGCTAATATATATTTTATTTGCACACTCTTATTTTGTGTTAGGCTCTGCACAAAGTACTTTGTATAGATTCTCCTTTACTCCTTGGAATTCCCCAAAGGCAGAACTGTCCTTACTTCCCTTTATAAATGAGAAGATTGAGGCAGAGAGAAGAATAGTAACTTGATGGCAGCCCCAGAATTCACCCACAGGCCCCTGACTGTAAGGTCTATTATCTGAATCCCTCAACACTCTGACTCCGATATATTGCCTTTTACTCTGCTATAGGCAACAGGACTCTATCTTCCTACCAAGCTTTATGATATATAAAATGCACTTTCAGATTTTTCACTCATTTGATCCTTATGAAACAAGCAAGAATATGTTATCTGTCCCATTTTATAGTTAAAAACATTGAGACTCAACCAGTTTAAGCAGCCTCTGCCAATCAGAAAATGTGAATTTTCTGATTGTGGCAAAGCTGAATTTTATCTACATCAACTTACATTGACATCATCCAACTTCCCGCCCAGTGTTCTACCCATTACATCATGCTCTTTTCTGTCCTTTTTCTGAAACCCAGCAATGTTTATCTTCATACTGCTAAACTACTTGTTGGGAACTTTAAAAATAATTACCAGAGGAAAAAAATATAATGCCTGTCAGTTGCCTTAAATTATCACCCCCTCCTACCCCCTGCCATCTCCTTAGATTTAAATAGCAATCCCTATATAATAGAGAGCTGTAAATTTGCTTATTTTGCACTTGATAGAGGAGGTTTTGGCTGAAAGCATTGCTTGAGGGTCCAGAATTAAACCATATACCATTGAGTTACTATAATTATTTGGAGGAATGTTAAATCTAAGTATTTGAAGTCACCCTTTAATCACAATTAGCTTGCAAAACAAATGTGGTTTTCAGGACACTCCAAATGTGCCGAGTTTTCTTGACATACCGAACCCAAGACCAAAGGGGTTTTGCTCAGTTTGCAGGCCACCTTAGAGCTTTAGATAAGAAACTAGAACTACATTCCCCATCTCATTGTGAGTGTTTGCTTGGGTATATTAGCATGGGGGTTTCAGAAGTGTGTCTCTGATGGAGCTCTTCAGATGTGGCTGTGCTAGGGCCTCCCCAGTGCTCTGTCCAGGATCCCTTCCAAGATCAGATTTCTTATTCATTTCCTAACATTTCTCTTTTTAGGCTCCACACTCTGTTCAGCCTTCTCAACATCACTCATCTCTCATGGTACTGCTCCTCCAAATCTGTCTTCAAA
Organism: Ictidomys tridecemlineatus; assembly: GCF_052094955.1. Lineage (NCBI taxonomy): Eukaryota > Metazoa > Chordata > Mammalia > Rodentia > Sciuridae > Ictidomys > Ictidomys tridecemlineatus. The sequence goes on along the minus strand of NC_135479.1, from coordinate 118,000,677 downwards.
GTGAGATGTGGCTCTCCAAATCCTCTTTCCTTGCTCTCCCCCAGAGCCCTTCTTTCATTTTCAAGGGTTTACTGATAAACTCAATAGGGAAACAAAGGGAAGAAGATAAAACTAACCATGAAGCTGTGTCACAATGTAGTTCTAGCTTCTTATCTAAAGCTCTGAAGTAGCCAATTGAATCCCAAAGATACCAACCATCTCCTAAAGGAAACACAGAGGTAATTCTGGCAAAATGATAAAGAAATATCATTGTTTTCTACGCTTCATGAGTATTTCTTCTTTTCCAGCTGAATTCAAATATAGTCACTAAATCATTCCTGAGCAGGGGATCAGGACTTCTACTGCCTTTGCCCAACCTTTTCTACACAATGAAAGGTAATATAGAATAATCTATCTCCCTCTCCACACTTAATTCAAAGTTCAGGCATTCCCCTCTCTTTTCCTTGAGTCCACGACACAGCTACCAAGTTGCAGCCAGACGTAGTTTGAGGACAAGTTATGAAGATGATTATTTCAGGTCTCATTTGTGCCTTTTTCCTCCCATAGGCTCCAGCCTTGTTCCCAAATGTCACACATCTTACAACAATGTAAGTATGGAGATGCTCGCTGAGATAATTTCGGAACAACTTCTTTGTGCAAAACTCACAATTCCCCTCCCTTGCTAAATACATACCCCCACCATCACCACTGCTGCTTTTCCCTCCATTCTTTTTCCACATATAGGAGGGCTTTGGAAACCTTCTGCACATGGAGTGGGGAGATGACTGATGTCTTTTGGTTCAGCTCTCCCTAATCCACTCGTTGTCCCCACCCAGAAATTTTTAAGACATTTAGAAACTAATGCTTTTGGAGAGAGTGCTAAGCAAAGTCTGACAGACTCCTGGCAGTTGGCAAAATTCCTGTGGATCCTTTCCTCAGTGATGGTCCCTTTGCTAGATGGAAAAGCATTTTATTTTGAAAAATTAAAATCTGATTGACAGATGGATAGATAGGTAAAATGATACATGCTTCCTTGTCTCAGAGGCACATTTGTCTTCTTAAAGTCCCACAGATAGGACGCTCCACTGGAATCACAAGACATCCCCCAATTACCATTCCCAATCATTTGCCTCACAATGGAATGAGATATTAGTAGTTGGTGGGGGAGCAGTGTGACTAGAATGGGCCCTGCAGGAAGAGAAGGAAAGACTCCTAAGAACAAGGTAAGGGAGCTACTACCAGGGTCCAGTGTAGCTAATCTTCCCTCTCACTTTCTCCTTTCCAACTGACGCACAAACCACAAATAATCAAGCACTTTTTTAAAGAGAGTGATACATGGAATGGAACCTAAGAAAGCATTTGTTGCCAGCATTGTATACTGCAAAACTTACTGTAATTAGGTTAACAAAGTTTCATTACATAAGCCAACAGAGTCTTTTTATTTTATAGAATTTTATTTTATAGAATTCTTCTTTCTTATGATCCTGTGACAAGGGATGTGCCTGATGCTGTCCAAGCTGGGGAGTGGAGGAGTATTAGGAATAAAGCCCTTTTGCTGACAGAAGGGCTGTAGCAATTCTGCCTCTCCAATGTCTTTATGTTTTGGGTTAGATTTAGTCAAAGTAAGAGAAGAGCTGGGAACCTGCCCCCACCCCCTCAGAGAATGGAATCACTATTTTTTCCTGAAATATTTTTATAATAATAGGAGAGTATTATTCAGGATTGAATTCATTTAGCTATTATTTCACAAAGAAAGACTAGTGTTAATGAAGATATATGCCTTCTGCTTTTCTTTTCTACTGATTTTCTCTTTCTCCTTCTTAGACTACAAAGCAAACTTACCTGATATCTTTACAGTAACTCTGGTTCTAGTGATTTACAGCAAAATTACCTGCGTAAACATGTGCACGTGTGTCTGAGATAGTCTGTGTGTGTGTGTGTGTGTGCACGTGCATGCATAAGCACATGTGAGCATGTGTTGGAGGGGAAGAGAGGAAAAAAGAGAGGGAGGGAGAAAGGAAAAGAGGAAGAGAGATTGAAAAATAATATATGTAAGCACTGGTGTGTGCATGTCAATAGCTATATTCTTCATCTTTATTTTTGGTACCCTCATTTACATCACAAGAACAGTAAAATGGTATATAACATACAAACTTGCTAATAGTATTCTGCAAAGGGACAATGCTGTGATCAGAGAGAATGCCTCCTGCTCCAAATACAATTTTATATTTTGAAATATGATTTACTTTCTGGATTACATCCAGGCAATTACCATTTGCAAATATTTCAAGTGGGAGAAATGAAGTGGTTGCTACTAGTTCCATAATTTGGAATTGCTGCTAACAGATTTTACATATCATCTTCTTTCTTCCCTTCTTTTTTAGAAACTTCAATAAAATCTTAATATTTCTGCATTTTCAGGCTTGTTGTCAGCTTTGTGGATGTTGAGACAAAACTGTGTAAGTGGCTCCCTCTGGTGCTGCCACTATTATTAGTATTTTTATTCACAAACAGATGAAAACCAGATAAACAGGGAAGGGTAAGTACAAGTTCTCAGCGCCTGCATTACTAGAACTGTCTCTTGATTACAATTCATGAAATAAGATTAGATGAGTATGCAGTCTTAATTTTTTTTTATTTTTATTTCTCAAGATCTTCCCTGACCTTTTTCTTTTAGTTCATAGGCATCAAAGTAAATTGCAAATGATAAAGAAAACTCAGGTTTAATAAACCCTAGCCAAATTCCCCAATCTAGTTGCTGAAAATATTAATGCCTTAAGGGGCCTTGGCCAAACCATCAGTCACCACCTGTTCCTCCACTTTGACCTACCACCTTCATAGCAGAGATTAGGGCAAAAGTAGGATCATAAAAAGTCTGCTGCAAGTGACAACTGGAAATTTTGGAATGGCGATGGTAGAAGATTCTGGCAAAACCTCCTTCCGTGGCTGTGACCCACAGTGGTCTCTAATTTCCATTCGTTTAATGGAAGTCATTCTACCAACAGCAATGTGTGAAATTTAGGCTCCCAAAGGGAATAATAGAACTCCTAAGTCAGCTGCCACAGTGTCAAGCCACAGGAATCAGTTTAAGGCAGTCTGTCGGCTCTCCCACGTTGGTCTTGTCCTCCTTTCTGCCTGAGAGGCAGCACATCTTCCCTCACATATTTCTCTAAAGCACAGCATATCCTCCACCACCAGCCAGAATGTTAATGCAGTATCACTCTGTACACTGAGGAAACCAGTGACCATATGTAGCCTATGCCAGTGGAGCTGTAACTGTGAAGAACAATGGCTCTGAGTCAACAACAGAATTAAACTACTCCCTCTTGTGAAGCTCTTCTGAATATTTTAAGTGTTGCCTTGAAAGTGTGGGATTATGTGCAAGCATAAACATTAGCTTAATGCAATTTTTTGGTACAGAATATGCCAGAGTTTAAAAATCAGAATTGAAATGCAGAAAATAACATTGGGATAAATTTAATTTTTTTTCATGTGTGATTAAAACATGATTGAAGAGGCATACTTTATGTATAATTAAAGTTGCTTTGTAATTAAGAGATTTAGGCATGTATAGAAAATGATACAGCTTAGTTTGGAGATTTTACAAAGGCGCCTATTAAACACTCCCTAGCAAGCCTATGACTCAAATGTTTTCACATTCTAATACTGACAGAGTCCTTGATTTTTTTTTGCAGCTGCCAATTTCATCATTCCTAAATGTTTTATCCCTCCTTCCATGTATGAGTGAAATAAAAACAGGCCTATCTTCCCCCCTGAATTAGCTAAAACAGGGTAGAATATGCTATATTTTAACTTCAGAAGCCCCAGGCAAAAAAAAAAAAAAAAAAAGAAGAAGAAGAAGAAGAAGAATCACCACAATTTTAGACACTGTTTGACTCACCTTTGCCTTCTCCACAGTATCTAGCACCACATCTGACCTGATGTATAGAGAATAGATAATAATTGGCTCAGACGGGAGGATCATTTGAGCCTAGGAGCTCAGGGCCAACCTGGGCAACATAGTGAGATCCTGTCTCTTAAATGAGTTAAATGGCTATTAGTAAGTGAGCAGTGTGTTTATGTACACATGTAGAGTACTATTGTGGCAGTGTGAACACTTTTGAACAATTTTATGCACCAGGCAAAAGTGCTATATTATTTCATTTAATCTCCTAATAGCCCTATGAGGCTGATATTATCAACTTTATTTTGCAGATAGAAAAACTAAATGAAAGAAAGGTGAAGACTACAGAGATCAAGCATTTTTGTCTCTAACCTAGCAATAATACAACTATTGAGCTAAAGTATGCAGAACATGTATGTTTTCCTAGGTCTTGTTCATTGTTTTTCAGCCTCTTTCCCATTCTCTAATTTCTCAGTCTTCCACCCTCTCCCGAGATTTCCTCTTGGCCTCCATCTATGTCCCTAAAGCATCCTTCTAATAAGCATCTGGCACAGACTGAGGCTTGAGCTCACTGGCAGTGGTCTTGGTTTAAAATGATCTTCCTTGCCTTCTCCATCAATATCTGCCTATTTTGTTCCATTCCTTTTAATAAACTGAGTATCATGGGGCAGGAAAGCACTCAGAAAGACTTATACGTCATTTGAGTGTTGGTTGCTGACATTTGCAATTGGAAGGCTTTTACAATAGTCTGAAGGAACACGGGACATTTTTGAATTAGGGTTCTCTTTTTAGGTATAGGAAGAATGCTATGCAAGATGGGTTGTTGATCAACTAGCGGGATCAAGAAACATGGAAATGAGGATAAAGAAAAAAAAGCATTCATGAGGATAAGCAACAAAGCATACAATGGATGGATAGATATTAGCTTTATTTTGCTGGTGACCAAAACATTTTTTAGTGTCTTTCTCTTTCTCATCTAGAGTATATATTCTATGAGTAACTTTCCCAAGAAAACTGCTCATTTCTTCTCATGCTTTCTCATGTAAGGCATTCATCTAGAATTTCCTATTAAATCAGATAGATGGCCAGATATACTCACATTTATAAACATGCATATATGTTACTGTTTTGCAAGTTTGAGTGCAGCAGCTGAAATAAAATATATTGCTATCTTAAAGATGCTCTGTATATCTCTCATAAACAATTCCATTTCCAGTGATTGTTGTTTCTTTGTGTTCTTTAGAAACACCACCCCACTCTCTTGCTCTTCTCAGGTTTGTGTGGCAGAGAAAGTGCCACATTAAATGAAGCTGTTCTGTGAAGACTCATGCTTCTCCGGAGTTTTAGGGAAGACTAGAGAGGGAATGGCATTCAAAATTGAATACCTGAACTATTCCCAGGGTATTTCTGACTGGCAGGGTCGTAATGCACCTGTTCAAGAGAAATTATGACCATGTTTATTGAGCTCTGTAGAAAACATGCTCTTGCTCTTCTGACTGATTCCCTCCCCGTTCCCCAAGTGCTGGTTATTCAAGCCACTGACTCCCAGAATGACCTGCTGTTTTTACAGAAAGTGGATTCGAAGAGAGTCGGGAGGGACTTGTGCAATTTAGTGGAAACAAAAGAATATATGTTATTTGACACTGAACCTTTTAGGCCTTAAAATGTTACAAAAATTTTTTTTAAGCGATGATGACTGTGATCACTGAGTATTCAAAGACAGATTAATACTTTACTAGAGTTATCTCTTTCTTAAGCTGATAGGACACTTTTATTATATAACCAATATAAAAGGACTGATTGAGGACCTTGTTGAAAAGGAACATGGGAAATAAAGTATGTTTTTGGTGCCTGAGTGCTTCTCATACTTGCCAAGGAGGTAGTGCTCAGGTTAGAAAATCACACCAAGACAGCCTTGTGCTAAGGATGACCTTGTCTGCTGACAATCAAATGATCTCAATTTGATTTTGTATCCAGAAATTATATGACTAGATACATGCTCCAAAAAGTTATATGTTTCCTTTTAAATATTTTGTTTTCCAGTAGAAATTCACTTCAAGGAAAGTTTATTCAGAATAAATATATAATTAATATTTTTAACCTGCAGAGGTCCTAAGACACAGTACTAAACATAGAATGAGATGATCCTTTTCAATAAGCATCTTTTATTTCTACAATAGTCTCTCTCTCTCTCTCTCTCTCTCTCTCTCTCTCTCTCTCTGTGTGTGTGTGTGTGTGTGTGTGTGTGTGTGTGTGTGTGTGTCTACTTCTTTTTGTTTGTTTTTGGTACTGGGGACTGAACCAGGGGTTCTTAACCACTGAGCTACATCTCTGGCCCTTTCTTTTTATTACTTTATATTTCAAGACAGGGTCTCACTAAGTTGCCTAGAACCTCGCTAAGTTACTGAAACTAGCCTTGAACTCACAATCTTCCTGCCTCAGCCTCCCAAGTGTCTAGGATTATAGGCGTGTGCCATCAACCTGGCTGTGTGTTTACTTAAAAAAAAAAAAAAAAATCCAGACTGGCCAATTGCCTCGGCTACATGTCTTTATCTTCGTTTTCTTTTCTGTTTTGCTTTTGTTTAAGCAATATTTTAAAAAATATATTTTTTAGTTATATGTGGACACAATATCTTTATTTTATTTATTTATTTTTGTGGTGCTAAGGATCAAACTCAGGGTCTCACACGTGCAAGGCAAGCACTCTACACTAAGCCAAAACCCCAGCCCTGTTTAAGCAATACTGTGATCCCTCATTTTCATTTATTCATATCCTAATCTCCTTCAAAAAAATCATCTTAACTACCCTTCCTAAAAATATAACTCCCTTCTTTATCAGTTTTGGGAATTTTATCACCTGTACTTCTAATTTTCTACTAAATATATAATGATAGTAATATTTATATATAAATATATTTATTTTATTTATTTATAAATATATAATGATAGTAATATTATCAGAATAGTATGATAATAACATGTGTGTATATATGTATATATATTTTTCAAATTATATATGTATATATATATACATATATGTATGTGTGATATATATATATATATATGTATGTGTGATATATATATATATATATCCACTGCTCTTGAGTGATCAGAGAAGAAAGCTGGGCACTTTCTAATGAATAAAAAGCTCTTCAGACATGTGCCACTTTTTTTTTCTCCTTGTAGCTGCAGCCACCACAGAGAAAACACTGTTACCTCTTATCTACCTGCTTTGCTAAAAACTCGGTTAATGTTGAAGTATCGTTTTTACTATCCCATACATAAAATTAATACATGGAAGCATTACCTAAAGATTAGGATATTTGAATCCAAGCTCCACCATTGTATAAACCTAGCAACTCATCTTTCTCTGGGTCAGAGGTTCATTACTTGTGAGCTAAGGAAGTTGGTGTACACGTGTCCAAATACCACTAAAGCTCTTTTAGCTGTTCAGCTGGAAAGACCATTGGAAATTCATTGACGTTTTCTAGAAAAAATTATTCCTTTTCTACAATATGTTTTACACCATTTAAGGTCAAAAATTGTGATTCCCCCCTTTAGTCATAAAAATTGTGATTATAGTCTGAATATAATCTTAGAACCCTATTTAACAGTCTAAAATTGTAAGCCATTAAATAATATTCTCCATCTTAAAAACTAGTATCTTCTATATTTTTCTTATGGACAAAATGACCCAAGTAGAGAATTAAGGTAATTTAATTACTAATTCAATAAAAACCCAATTACTTGCAGCAATATTATATCTGTATCTTATGTTTTTTAATGCATTGATTGTATTAAAAGGATGCTTTAGGAATACTAGCACAAATAAAAAATAAAGGTGAATTTTCCTCTTGTTCTGTAAATGAACTCACTTTTTTAACAAAACAGGTAGGTAAGAAGCAACAGTGTTTTCTCTGTGGTGGCTACAGAAAGAAAGGATAAGAGGAGAGTGGCACACGTCTGGAGAGCTTGTTATTTATCAAAAAGTAAGTGCCCCGCTTTTTGCCCACTTAAGAGCAGTGGCAATTTTCAAATACAATACAGGGAAGAAACACTGTTGTCTGTGTAACTGCATGGTGAGAACTGTCAAGATACATCCACAAATAGTAGAGTCTGACTGAGCCAACCATAGACCTTCTTCCTTTTATTCACATTTTTAAAAAAACCAGTGGTATGTAGTTGAGTAATGGCAAAACTTTTAAAAAGGGAAATTTCATCATTATCTGCCATTTTCTCTTGCTTTTTACTGATGACTGTCTGTATAAGCAGAATATTTATATATAGTGATAGTTAATTCCTGTATGAGTTTGCCTTATTCTCCATGGAAAATATATTTTCTTCTTTGCCATGTCCTACATTTACATTATTCTATTTGGCTTTGATTCATTCAGTAATATTTCAAAGCCAGTATGTGTGAGGAGAAGAGTTCCTGTTCCTCAGTCCTATCTCCATTCTTTTCAAACTTCTGTGTTGCTTACAGTTGTTTTCAAGAAAAAGTAAGCTATGTATGGGTAAGCTTCCAAAAATGTAAAATCTTAAAAGTCTACAATACCCTATAAATATTAATATATATATTTTAAGCTAATTGGCTTAAAATACTATATCTCCTATTATATCTTCATAATATATTAAAATTAACATAATTATATGCAATGTATTATCATTATGAACATTCTCTATTACTGACTACCCAAAGCAGATTTAGAGCCAGAAAGCACATTTAATTTTGAATATTTTCAAACATGCATTTTGAATGCTAAAACCAACATCCAGATAGGTGAAAGAAATTACAGGATGTGGCACAGATAGTTACTAGTAGAGTCTGCTTTACAAATGTTAAGTCATCTAATGATTTTTGTTTGTTTTCATCTTGCAATTACTTCCCTTTTGAAATCTATGTTTTACATATTAGATAGGAGGGTAAGAAATAATGAAAAATTATAGGATTAGACCCTATTCATAGTCCTTAAGAATTTTGTTAATAATATCTCTTATTCAAATATTTGAAGATTAATTAAATAGTTTGGTTAATTATCATTAATGAATTGGTATGTTTTAAAATTGAGGATATATGCATCACTAAAGTTGCTATATTTCATTGACGGATATACTTTTGAAAAAACTAATATCTCTGAAATCAGGATGCCTTTTATAATTCTGGATGGCCAAGTAGTCTGGGAAATCTACTTGCCATAAACTATGTCGGTGAAAATTGGTTGTACTGCCCTTGACATGACCAGACAGCCACTTCTCCCTACACTATAGGATAATTGAAGACAGAAACATAAGTCCTGGGTGTTTAATTAAAATTAATAAAAACATCAGCATCAAGTCTTTCATACGATATTAGCTGCTTGGAATGAAATCCTGGGGATAATCATGAAGCCCTCTTTAGAAGTGGGGTATTACCAGCACAGAGAGTCTACTGTGTGGGAAAATCTGGACATAGGTGACTGAGTCAAAAGTGAGTCAAGAGTTAGATTCTAAATAGGATGAAGTGTTTTTAATCCTCAAACCAATGAATTTTGCTAATATCATACATTTTATGCATGCACAGAACTGACATATGATAAAATCTACATCTACTTAAGTATAAAATTACTCTTTATAGAAGAATAAAATTAAAAAAATTCTTAGTGGCAGAAAAGCATTGTTGAGAGATATTTAATTGGGGAGCTTCTACTCTTCTGTGGTACAGGGAAGACAATGCATCCTAATAGCAGTGCCCCTTAGTTTGGATGATATCTGGTACAGTAAATACAATGAAACATTCTAATTCCTAGGGGAGGCTTAAGCAACTTCCAGTGCCTTAGGTTCATGCTATTAATAACTGCAATTATTTTACAATGGATTTGTTGAAGTACCAGGCACTGCACAGGTCTAACTGACAGAAGGTCAGGTAGATGCTTAGAAAACAGTGTCCTCTGATGATAGTCACTTGATAAGGGAGCACCAAGTAAAATGTGGGTCTATTTAAGACTCAGTGTCACTGTCTTTCTACTTTTAAACCTACCTTCTATTAAATAAAAAAGGAAAAGCATCTGTTTCTGATCCTAACAGAGATGGAGTGATTAATTATCATCTAGTTCTATTCAGAAACCAGTTCCTTTGGAAGCAAGAAGCCCAACTCAGATGTGTTGCTGTGGTGTAAACAGCTTTAGGCATGGCTTCTGAAAGGAGAGCATTAGCAACAGAATAAAGATGTGCTCTGGGAGAACATTCTCTCTCCCATGCTCAAGGTAAACCAAGGAGACAGCCAAAGCCCATCACAAAATTGATTTTGGAGCAAAAAAAGAAAGATATCAAACCTATTCCTGTTCTAGTTCATGGTTTCTTGTGGCTTTAGTATGAAAATTTATTTATTCCTCTATACTGGAGAAAGAGTTATTAAGACTGAGGTTATTGAAATTTTATGTCTAGAGGGAAGAAGTTGAAAAACAATTGATATCTGATCATAGAATAAAATAACTTCAATGAGTTCAGCTTGTTTATATAGTCTGTCACATAGACCACCTTAGTTTGTCTGCAAACAATCACATGTATGTGTCCATCTGTCTGCAAATGACCACAGGATGTCCATCAAATTGACTCAAGGAAATGCCTGAAAGCCCCTGAAACTGTTTATGCCTAATGCACCTTTCCTGCCATAAATTCAGCAGCTTATTACATATAACACCATATAATCTCCAAACATATTCATTTGGGAAAAAGACATTTATTGAGGGATCTGAAATACATGTGTTTGTACTTGTATTTATTATATTCTTCCTCCTTCCAAAAATAATCTTAATCAGTTTATGATAAAATACTCTGTAACAATCAAATAATCATAAAACAAATTTAAAGTTTAAAATGTATTTGAATAATGAAGCAGAATAAAAGGAAATGCTTAAGGACTTTTTTTTTTTAATTAAACATAAAACTGGCTCTGGGCTTCCATGAAATCTGACTAAAAAATGGAAATAAAGATTTCCTTGTTTCAAATAAAGCCCTAGGAATGTTCAATGAGAAAGTTACTTGTTGTTACGTGAGCTAAAAATTAGAGATATGCCCTGGATACTCCAAGTAAACAAGTATGATTAAAAAGAGAAAGGTAATATCAAGTCCTTCTTCATGAGAGCACCTGGCCAACGGATCCAGTCATTTCTCAATCCATTCTCTAATTATGATGATAAGATTATGTAACAAATATAAATGAAGACAAATGATTTGTTTGATAAGTAGGGCATTCTCTAACTTAACTGGGGTTTATATTGTATGATAAAGATATAAGTTGAAAAGGTAGTTTTTTTGTTTATACATGTAATATAACAGAATTTAGTGTTTGTAATTCTCCTGTCCGGAACACATTTCTACATTTTCAAATTGTCTAGGTAGTATAACAAATCAACAACCAAAACAAATAAACAAACTTGCAACATCACAAAAGCATGCATTCAATGTCAGAAGCATGCAAAAGTATGAAATGAATATAGATTCTGTCCATGGATTCAAAGATCATTTAATTATTTTGTGCATTTGCTTTTAATACAGGCATTTTAATTGTAAAAGATTTGAGAAGGACAGGCAGAATACTTGTGGAACACTCCCAGTAACTGCCCAAGGTTACAACTGCTGTTCCTTGCCTCCCAGTTAACAGAGCTCTGATCTCTGTGTATCCACAGGGAAATCAAACCTGTGGGAATGGACCAAGATTGGTCACGATCCTAATAATACAACGTACTATCTCTTTTGTCAGTTCTTAGTTAGGAGTGGGATGTGACAGTTTTTGTCCATTAGGCATTAAGAGAAGTCTGTTGATGGTCCCTGGAAAAACTTTTCATCTTGATAAAAAGGTATATTTCCCTAAGAAGAAGACTGTTTTCCTCTTTTTGTGGGGGGAGGTGATGCTTGCTTTGTGCGGATCATTTTGCATATCTGGTTCCAAGATGGTGGTTAAGAGCTTGTAATGAAGCTGACATCCTCGCACTGCTAAGTTAGGCCAACCTGGAACAGCACACCTCCAGAATCCTTGTTTGTGAGACAATAATAAGTCTTACTTGTTAAGGACTTTAATTGGGTACTCCAGTACTTTCAGGTGAAAACTTCCTAACAAGATATCATGTTTTGTATTTTTGTGTTCTACGCAGAGCTAAGTAAAAACTGTCATTCAGCAAACTTACAGAGAATGTAGATCAAAGGGTTAGAAGAAACAAGATGATTGGCCATACATAGCAATGTTGATGTATCTTTGTAAGGCAGAATTCTTCTCTATAATGGAATCTGATGATTCCTATTATCATTCTGAAGTAACTTATTGAGCAGCTCAGGTTAGAGTTGCTATAGTTCTGGCTACCACATCTATATAAGGAACTTTTATTTGAAGTAATGTCATCACAGGCATGTGAGAACTTTCTAAATACAACCATTAGAAAGGAGTATTAAAGCAATGGTTGTACATTTTGTAACTCCTTTGACATTTTTTTTTCATGTATTTGACCACTAATTTCTAAGTATGAATAGCAACCTTTATTGTTTTATTCAATAGACCAGAAGAGATGGGATAATGTGTGAAAAGAGAAATGTTAGGAAGACCAAGTTGCCTCCATTCTGCCCATTTATTCTCTAAGTAAAATACCATATGGGAAAAAAATCACATCAACATAGTTATTTCATCAAATTTTATCAAGTGAAAAAAATTATGTCCACCCTCTTTAGTGGCAGTTTACCTTGTCTTTACTTTTTCTACTTTCTGAAGTATTTAGGTGAGTATTACATATTTATTTATTCTATCATGGTGGCAAGCACTACTCGTTTTCAACCCTGAATTTGTTTCCCTTCTTCTTTTGTCATGGATTGTGATCTTGTGCAGGTAGCAATATGCCACACTACACTATGCATCTCCCAACCTCTCAGGTCCCTAGAAGAGGCCAGCTGAAATGGTTCTGGAGGTGATTTGAGAAAGGAAGTCTATGGGGAGAAGGTCCACCCCACAAAAAAGATGCAATGCTCAAAGAAGGGACTTATTGGATCCCCTCTCCTTTTCCTTGGCTTCCTCTCCTTCCTCCTCCATCTTTTTTGAAATCTCATAAAGGCTCCTCTACCACTTGTTAATTAAAAAACCAAACAGCTCTTCATTGTGCTGCAATGCAAATAAAAAGAAGTGGAAAACAGGGGGGCTCTTCCGTCCTACCCCATTGCAATGGTTCACAACCTGGTAAACTTCTTCCTCTCAAAGATACTTGGCCATGTCTGGAGATATTTGATTGTCCTGATGGGGGTAGGCAGTGGGGTGTACCATTGGCCTTTAGAAAGTAGAGGCCAAAGATGTTAGTAAATATCCTATAACGTATAGGATCCTCTCCTAGAACACATAAAATGACTTAGCCGGCTCCAAATCAAAACAATGTCCAAGTTGAAAAACATTGAGGTATTCAAACACCATGAAAACGACATATAAAATACCACGAGAAAGACAAAGAAAGTACAATATCATTATAGTTATTTCATCAAAAATTATTAAGTTTAAAAAAGTATATCCACTCTGTTTTATGGCTGTTTATCTTCTCTTTGTCATTTTTCTGATGTATATAGTATTTTCTGAAGTATTTACTCTTTTTGTTGTTTTTATCTCCCCTCTTTCTCTGGAACTAGATAACACATATAGTTTGGAGGCATGGCAGCGATCTTGTGACCATGAGAATAAATTATCAAGATGATGGGGTAAGCTTGATTGCTTGATAAAATGCTTAAGCAACTGTCTTCTCTTGACTTCTTAGTATCTCATAAGTCTTTATTTGCTTAATCCACAGTTAGGTTATCTGTTACTTCGTAGCCAAATATGTTTGTAAATTTCATACGCGCGCGCACACACACACACACACACACACACACACACACACACACACACACACTCTTTTATGATCTACTTTATGTTCAGACATGGGGATAAATATTTGAAGTGAAATCATCAGTCAAATATGGTTTCTGACCTTGGGCAATATACTGTATTAAGGAAACCAACCATTAGGAATGCAAAAGGTGAGCTTCTCTTGGTGTGAATAAAATGTGGTAGGAGCTCAGAGCAAAGATAAAGGAAGGAAGCAGGTGAAGCAAAGACAACTTTAAGGAACTAAAATGTTTTCCTGTCCTGTGGTTGGTGGGTATGTGGGGAAATGGGTCCATGAAGAGAAGATCATATAAGCAAAACATAGAAACCTAAATTTGTGTTAGTACTTGGGAAATAGTAAGAGTCTTGTGAATGAACTGAAGAGAAAATTGGGGAGAAGTGTCAGCTAAGGGATACTTGCATATAAAAATTGTGAAAAGAGTTGAATGTCATGAGGATTGGGGACACTATAAAAAACCATAGGCTATTGTAAATAAGAAATCTGCAAGATCAGAAATGTGTTTTAGAAAACAAAATAAGCCTAGTGCATTGGACTGGGATAATTGCATTATTTTATAAATAATTTAAATATAACTAACAAATCATACCTTCCTATTCATAATCTAATAAGAAGGAAACAGGCTTCAAACTTGACTTCAAACACAAAACTCTTTAAAACATGGAAAAAGTATACTGTTATTCTCTTGCAGTTGCTAATCTTACTGTTAAAACTAATTGGTTTGCCTCCCAAAACTACAAGTTAGTATTCATTAGGTAATTTGTGAAATAATTCCTTAGTATAATATTAAAGAAAAAAAACAACTTCTAGAGAGAGAAACCAATATTCTTTCCCAAATTATGTTAAAATTATTTATTTCAACACACAGAAACCCAAAGAAAGAAATATTGATTGTATCTACATCTATATGTATCAGGAACATCCCATTAAAAGTTGTAACATCAAACTTTATGTGGAAATTTTAAAAAGTCTCAGAGATCTTAGATTTGCACCTGTGTTCTCCAGTTCTAACTATTTCATTATTCTATTTTTAAAAAATAAATAAAACTTAAACAGCTAATTTAAGGAAAGTTAAAGGAAGTTGTAGATATTGCCACTGGATAACCATGTGAAAATACTGGAATAAAATATACAAGAAATTCTGAGTTGGAAGAGATTCTAGAGAGTCCTCTAGCTGAATACAGGGTCAGCAAGGCCTCTAACACCCTACAAACAGAGCAGAGTTCTCAGAGTACCTTCTGTAAGTGTACATTCCAGCTTCAGAACAATTCAAACATTTATGTTGGAAAATATGTTATAACTAAATATAAATGGAAATTTTCACAAAATGAAACTCCACTAGGGAATAAAGATTGACTGAATGTACTCTGGGGAGGGAGAGAGACAATGGGAAGCAGGCACGAAGGAGGGCTTTTCTTAACTCCACACTCCAGGAATAACACTGGTACAGGCTGCTGAAAGATGACTCCCTCAATTTCTACTTATGCTAAGAGGATTGGGAAGACTAACTGTAGAATAGCAGGCTTACAGAAAACAGTCACTTCTTTTAATCAAACCATGTAATCAGAAGGCCTGAGAAATATTAACTTCTACTTTCTCTGTGAATCACTCAATCACTAGGCAGCGCAAGTAGACTTAGAGGCATTGTCTGCCAAGGGCACAGTAAACTTAATGTTTTTGTACTTTACATTTAATATTTTAAATACATGCACGGCCCTTGCTTCTGAACTCATTTCAAAAATCTGGTGTTCTGCGAGGTTACAACAGCTGATAATAATGCCGAGACATTATAGAGGTTTTACACTCAAACATAGATACACATATCTTTTCTCGGTGGGATTTTTATATCTATGATCCTGTCAATAATTGGGCACAAATAATTTTTGAGAAATACATTAAGGCACTGTAATTTCATATACAGCATGAGAACTCAATTCAAGCAAAAATAGTCTACTGTAATTTTAGTATAAAAAGAGGGAAAATGAATATATCAACTACCTATACAAATGCAGAGTGATAGTTACAGGGTTAATTATCTAAATTCACATTTCGAAAGTCCTACGTGTGTCACTATGGTTCTGGAAATGGAAAAAGAAATAATACCTTTGTGGAGGCCAACCATTCATTAGAATAATCACAAATGAATCAAATCTCAGACACATAATTTCCTTCATTTCTATAATACACGAACAACCTCCTCTAGAATAAATTATTCCTCCTTCAAAATCTCAACTTAAATAATTTTAAATTTACTGCAGGTAGCTTTTCATTTCTACTCACAAGGCATTGTGCTGAAGCGGGCAGGAGTCAGTGGAGAACGATTTAAATGTTTGGACTACCTTCTCTTCCCAGGAGAGTTTTTTTTTTTTTTTTTTTGCCCAATAATGCATAATATATTAGTTGCTCATCGCGGGGGATCTAAAGAGTGACATCTTGACTTGTACCACGCAGATCTGAAAACCACTTCTCAGCAAATGTTGTGGGGAAGAAGAGCAACTTTCTTATTCCTGTCAAACTAAGAGGCGGAACCAACCCCAGAACTCGCCGGAGGGCCTGGGGAGAGCAGAAGGCTGAAAGCAGCTCCTCTGCGCTCCGCCAAGGGTTCAGGCAAGGGTTTTCTTCTGGAGGCGGCATTGTTCCTCCATCTGCTCAGCCTCGGTATTTCTCCAGGAAACCCTCCCCGCACTCTCTCGTAATCTGTTCTTTATTTCTTTGGTACCTCTCGGCCGATTTCCTGGCTCTTGCTCTCTGTGGTCCCAGGGCACAGCTCTAGGGTGAAAAGCTGCAGTGACTGGGGCGCCGCTCTAAGGATTTGGAGACGACTGCACTCGTCCGCCTGGGCTCGGGCAGCGTGCGCGCAGCACCCTCGCTTTCTCCCTTCTCTCTGGGTCTCTCCGGCTCCGACGGGCTCTCCCGGCCTCTTATCACCCACTCCGGTTCGCCTTTCCTGCGGTGTCTCCCCACACCAGCTCGGCGCTGGCCTCCTGGGCGCGCTCTCGGCGCAGCCGCGGGGTCCTAGACACACGGACTCCGCGCCCCCCCCGCTCGCTTGCAGGCCGGGACTAGGGATTGAAGGGTCGACCCTCCGCGGGGAGGTGGAGAGGAACAGCTAGGAGAGCTGGGGCAGGTGGGGAGCCGTGGGGCGTGTGTGTGTGTGGGGGGGGCAGGGTGGCGAGAGAGTGAACCTAAGAAAAAAGATGCATCTGCTCTGAAAGCGCCAATGAAGAAAGGACGGAGGGGCAGGAGTGGAGAAGGGAGAGAACGCCCACTAGCAGGGGTGGGCAAAACGGGCAATTTACAAACTGCCAGGGCTAAAGAAGCGGAGTGGAGGAGAAAGGAGGTTAGATGAAGACAAGAAAAAAACAAGGTGAAGATCCCACCTCTCCCCATAAAGGTCAAGTCTGCAAACGTGCCGCCTAAATGGGGAGTTAAACAAGGACTGGTGATGGTATCCAAGGTGGATTTAAAAAGGAATTAAGTGCCATGCAGGTTCTCCTGCACCAGACTTAGCTTCATCTCTCTCAACTCTGGTGAATTACCCTCCAAGTAAAATGATTTGGCTTCATGCAGAAGCCGAAGCTGAATTACTCCACTGTGGACTCCTCCCGAGGTATTGGTTTGTTTGCTGATTTTTTTTTTCCTTTTAAATGAAAAAGAAGCATTTGGGAGGTTTCATGAACTCCAGTACCAAGGAAACCACCCAGTTCATTAAAGTTCATTATTTTTAATTGTTTTTATTTTCGTCAGAGGACAGCGGTGAGGAGTTAGCTCCAAGGGATGTTTAGACAGTTATCTAGGGAGCATTCTTTTTTTTAAGGGACAAAATTCATTTTTTTTTAAACCGCTAAAAAGGGGAATTGCAAAACTCAGTTACTCAGCTGGGGAAAAGAGAGACGCATTTAAACTCAAACGATTACACCTCCAGCACCGCCAACCCTCCCCCCCCCTCCCCCGCTTAACCCAGTGGAATTGGAAAAAGGTTGAGCATACCGAAGAGCGAGAACAGGGCAGGGTTGGTGGAAGGTGGGGAAGGCGAGGGAGAGGCAGGGAGTAGGAAGTTCTCGGCAATCTCTGGGATTAAGACAAACGCCTGAGTTCGGTGGATGCAGGAAGCTCCCTTACCTTTCTCTCTAAGCCCCGTTTGCACCTGATCTGCAACCATAAATACTTCGTGGTGCTTAGTGTGCAGCCAAACGATGGCCGAATGTTAAACAATTCTTCACGCTCCCTCCCCTTTTTAGAAACCAGGCTCAAAAGAATGATAATACTGTTCTCGTTATCCATCGGCTCCAAAACATTCCGCTTTGTCGGGAAGAGAGACGAAAATCAGGCTCTTGGGCACGCGTATAAGTATTTATATATATTATTCGGTCGTCTATAAACATATATACGTTTTCTGCATGTAAATCCAAAAGAAAAAGCACGACAGATTCCTCTGAAAGCGGAAAGGGACAGGGAAGAGCAAAACTTGGCAAACCAAATGTATCCAAAGATTTCGTACCAGGAGCCACCTGCTTCAATATGTAGAATTCCCGAGATTTAGAGGGAGAAGAAAAAAAAATTAGAATCAAATGAAATACCCCAAACACACACTTGAAACTGGAAGACGCCTAAGAAGCGTGGAAATGGAGAAGATGAGAAGATCTCTCGGGGCTACAGATCCGTCAGCTAAGTGAGCAATCGCCTCCAAAAATCATAGGCGGGGAGGTGGCTGCAGATGCGTCCCCTGCTCGGGTCCCCGTCGCCGCCGCCGCCGCTGCTACCTGTAGACACGCACACACACACGCACACACGCGCGCACACACACACACACACAGCAACCTCCTCTCGCTCTCTCCCTCTCCCCCCTCTTTCCGTGGCGTTGCCGGGTGCAGGAGTCTGAATCAAACTAGACCCATCCTCCAGACGCGGTCCTGCCCCCTCAAAGCCACGATTCCCTCCCCTGCCTAACCCTCCCCTCCAGGTTTATTGCACAGCATCCCCTTCCTCAGGTCGGGTCGGAGCTGCTACGGTGGTGGGGGTGGGCATCGGGGGCGCGGGTCTGGCGGTAGCAGACGTGGTGCTGGTGGCGGTCCCTCCCTTAACAAGTTCCGCCCTCCGCCCTACACCCTCTCTCCTCCCCCCGCAGCCGAACATCCTCTGTCCGCAGCGCCGGTGGCGGCAGGAGGGGTGAAGGGCCCCGGGCGTCACATGTGACGTTCACCAAACCACTCTGAGGAGCTTGTGAGTGAACTGGCACCGCCGCGGAGCTGGGAGGCCTGGCACACAGAGTTTTCTCTGTTCTCCGCGTCATTGTGCTCCCCGCCAGGCGTTTTCGTCTTGGTGACCAAGAGCGCAGAGTTGGAGGCAACAGCTTTCCGCTGTGTCTCTTAATTCCTCGCCACCTTTGATAGATCTCTTGCCACCAAACTCCCCAGTAATTTCCTCTGTTCCCTTGAGCTAGAGTCAGGGTAATCTGAATTGAGGCTTTGGTTGTAGCCTCCACTTGATGGGAGTAGTGTAAGTGCACCTCCACTGCCTTTGGCCTCTCCCCTCTGGCTGCACCCACACCTGCTGCTGCTGCATAGGTGATTTTTAAAATTCATCACAGTTAATCATTATTGGCTTTTGTAACGGGTGTGACTCACTATATACCACATTGTTTACACCTACCCACCTCCTACTAGCATCTCTCTGTGAATTTGTTAAATGTGAGTTGGGGGACAGGGTCCTGCCAACAGAGCCATTAAATCCACTAATTGCCACGTGTACTAATAACCAAAAAAAGAACCGTCCATGGGCACGAAATTTCTCTGAGAAATCAGTGATTCTTGAACTAGAAAAATATTTGTTTCCTTGATTTGTATTTCTCAGTTTCATGGTCAGTATGGTTAGTCTCTAAAATTCAGGAAAAAGGAAGGAGACTCAAAATAAATAATTAATTATTCATTAATTAAGAACAGTAATCTGATTTTTTAAACCATCTTATATATGACATATTCCTCCCATAAGAAGGAATTCAGTATCATTTTCCTGACAGTTTTACAATTCAGTTTATTTTGTTATTTTTTTCCTTTCAAAGAAGGTAACCTTTAGGTGATGTGTTGACAAATCCAGTAAATTTCCAGAGGGCCCCCCACCCCAAAGTGAAATTTTGTTGTAAATCATGTATCAGATACTGGTAACTGATCCACCCTGCTCAGGTTTGTCCAATTCAATAATCTAAAACCATTGAAACTACTGTAGATTGGCCTAGGAATGTTGAAAAACATGCATCTATTCTAATATAAGTAGAAGTATTTAATTGAATCTTTTAACTTCCATAAGACTACACAATTTAGGTAACATGATGTAAGATATGATCATAATAACTGCAGAATCAAGCTTTTATTTAAAAAAGGATGATTAGATAAAGATGCCCATTGTAATTTACATAATGTAATGTTTGTATACTCTTGTATCTCAAGCTGATATGGACAGCACTTTCTAACTGCATCTACTGAGATTAATGCTAAAGAACCCTAAAGATAACTGAACATTTTTCATTTCCAGTATTTGGTATTTATAGTATGAGATTAATTTTAAATAGGTTCCATTATGGTTTTCTTTTTTTTTTTTCATTATTCTTTTCATGGGTACACATTATCAGCTGTGCATTTTTGCCTCATTTTCATGACTTAGTCTTAGAAAAATTGCAAAATTTGAACAAAATAGAATTGATTCACTAAATAAATATATATCTCCATTGTTCTCTACTCTCCCCATCAAACTCCTGAAGGAAATAAACCCATTCCTCATCATTTAATTTCAAAAGTAATTAAAAAGCAAGAATTTTACTTTTTCTATTTTTTCTTCATTTTTTGGTATGTGATTAAGAGCTGAGACTCTGATATCAGATTGCCTGAGTTTGAGTCCTAGATAGGCACTTACTTTGTTACTGCTTGGTGCACAGTAATCTCCTTAAACCTCAAATTCCAGCTCTGCAAAATGGAGATAATAATAGTACCTATCTTGCAACATTGTTGTGAGATTACCCAACATAATGCATGTAAAGCACTTGGCACACATGTAATTCTTCAGTATTTCTATATTATCTGTGATATATTTTCTTCTTTGATTCAAACACCAATAACAGCAACATGTTGGTTTCCTGTTAAAAACCGATCCTAGCATTTGGTGGCAATACATAGTGTCTATAACTTTTCAGTTGTTAGTGATTTGAGAGTGATTTCCTGGGCCCTTCCTGCATTCCTTTTCTTTTTATAGTTTAATATTTGCTAATTAATTTGATCATAGAGGATCATATTAAATATTAATGATGAGATAGAGGGAAACCATTAAACACATGATGAGGTTATGAAGATATCAATACAGTACAAGGAACTGGATTCAATTCTCATTGCAAATCATGTGATGTTCTAGGTTGTGACATTAACTTTGCTTAGTTTACTGCTTTTCACCATGGTAAACATTGTTTGGAATGAATACAGGAACTCTCTGTAAAGTCAAAAACAAATAAAAACGCTGTGAAATTTGCCCAAACACACCTGATCATCTGTAGATTTGGATGGAGACTTCAGTATAATGTATGTGAAAATATTAAAATTTTCTGAAAATGCTGGCTTAAAAAAGCCTTAGTTTGCAAATCAACGTTTTAGATGTCAGTGGTAGGGGGAGATCACAAAAGAATTTAAAAAATCAACTTTATAAATATACACACACATAAATATAAAATCAAATTGTTATGATACAAAAATTTCTTATCCTAGGAATAAAAATTAGAATATTGGGAAAGAAACTGAAGCTTGAGTATAAATATTATATTTTATTTTCAGACTCTTCTATACAATAGTATGTAGACCCCATGTGCCTTCAGCTGAGAAAGACATTAAATGGGATGATATTTCCCAAGTAAAAAAAAAAAAAAATATATATATATAATTAAATAGCATGTTCTCCTAAAATAAAGAAAAGACAACAGTTTTACTCATTTGGGGAAAATTTCAAAGACTCACAGGAAATGAGCACTTTTTTTTTCTTTTCCAAAGGGCTTAGGAAGAAAAAAGCATAAATAAAATGTATGTTTAGGTGAAATTTTGCTGCAACTCTCATCATAAATTATATTTTACTTAAATGGGTTAAATATATATAATATACTGAGAAAGAGTTTGTAAGGACAATGACAGCTTGTATTTCCACTCTGAAATAAATAAAAGATAAAGCCAAATAATCTGTCAAATTGTGGCATTGCCAAGTAGACCACCTGCACAGCTTCCTGGCAGTGTTTTACAATTACCTGGACAAAAGATATAGATGTTATCAACACTAACATGACAGAGTGTGACTTCTAGAGTCACTAGCCCAGCAGCATATAGTATCCATTTGGCTATAATTCATGTGGTCACCAACTCTAGTCTATTCAAAAACTATCCCTCCTTCTCATCTAATCCACACAGTATAGCCAAATTCATCTGGTTTCTGTTTGCTTGTTTGTTTTATCCCTGACAGAATCAAACATTTAAAAAATATCCTTTTTGAACCCATATTTTTCTATCATGAGAAATATAAAATTCTTATTCCAAAATCCAAAACCTAGTATGCTTTGAATTCCACATATCATTATTTAGCTTGTTCTCCTACTACATCTCTTCTTAATCTTTTTTTTTTTTTCTCCAAGGATAATTCTAGTGATTTCTTCTCTTGGACTACTCATATCATCATCCCTACCTACCTACATCACCTACAAAGTAAATACCTTCTCATAAAATGCCCTCAGCCAGAAATGACCTTCTCTTTTCGTAGGCTGCACTAATTTATACCTTCCATAATGTAATTGCAGGCTATCATGTGTGCTATCATATTTTTCTGTTTCCCTTAACTTGCTAATAAGACCACCTATTGTCTCACCCATCAACTTTTTACTTCTCATTCCCTCAGCCTAAGTCTATTTTTCTTTCCTCCTAATAGCTTCAGGTTTCCTTCCCTCATTCACAAAAGTCTCTGCTTACATGTTACCTTCAAAAAAGTCTCTCTTGACTCTACTATCTAAAATGGCATTTCCCATCCCGTCCATCCTCCTTGTCTTCTTACATTTGCCTCAAAGTGCTTATCACAACCTGATTATATTCATTTATTTGTTTCTTTCCCTATCAGAAGTTTTTGCTATGAAATCGGGGATTTAGTCTGTTTTGTGTACTGCTCCGTGCCAAGAACTTAGAAATGTGCCTAACTAACACACTAATGTGCTTAACACTAATGTGTTCTAAAAATAAATGAATAAGTGAATGAATTAATGAATGAATTAAATGGATTTCAATTCCAGAGGCATGATATCACAGACTATCTCTATCTCTAGCCAACAATTGAGCATAAAGGCATAAAAATTTGCTTGATGTTCTTGAAAGATAATTTTTTAAAATGCATATCTTACTTAAAATACATTAAAGCTATAATTATAGGACATGTGCCCCACTTTTTTGAGATAATGTTTAAAATGAGCATATATTAGCTCCAAATGTGTTCATAAAGAAATGATATCATACTTTCAAAGATACTTTATTCATTTAAGAGCCAATGATACTTTATTACATAAGACTTAGATTCCACATTTGCTCATTTCCCAGAGATTTACTATTTTAATCCATGAATCAAGGTGATATTCGTAGGTTTTAAATTGTTTTGATAATTATTTAAAAATTGAAATTTATAGAAGCAGTTCTAAAACCTAAAATCACATTTTTAGTATGCCACTCATACAACTGTTAAGGCAGGATTGCTTTTCTTGAATATGTGTGCTGGTAAAGTTCTATCATGTCAATCATATTTAAGTCCTATAAGTTTGTATTTACCTGCAGAATCCAGTTTATTTCTGGGAGAATGTAGTTTAATAAATTAATTCTTACTCATCAATCTTTGAGTACTTATCTATACTTATTATTACATTATTAATAAATCAAAAGAACTGTAAGACAAAGTCCCTTCCCAGTTAAAGTGTACAATATCTATAAATAGGGCATATGCTACCCTTATACACAATACCAAAATACTTTCTAGGGAAGAACCCTTTAAGCAGAGGAGTAATACACATAATGTCATGCACAAAATATGTTCTTAATGACAAGTAGCTCAGTTTCACTAGAGGAATGGCAAGAAATGAGCTTGTATGTAAGAAGGGTCAGATAATGAGAGAGTTTCTGTGTCAAGCAATGAATACTGTTACTGACCTTCAGGCAGGGTCAGAGGAGAACTTTAAGCAAGGAAGTAGTCTCCTCATGTTTGCTATTTAGAAAAGTCTGTAGCACGTGTGGGGAGTAGTTTGGAGAAGAAGATAGGAAACCAAAGGCAGGGAAGCTAATTATGAAATTATTACAATAGTACAAAAAGGAGTGGAGGATATCTGAACTGCAGAGTGACTATGGCAACAAAAAGAAATTCACAGTAGTACTTTCTGCCTTTGCCAGAATGTTCGGTGGTCTTCCATTTCATAGTAAACACATAAGACTGATTTTCAACATCTTCCATCCTCTTTATAATACAATGGACAGAAACTCACTTATATAAGTAAACATTCAAAAAAAAAAGTAGTTTATTGTGTTCTCTGAGAAGTTCAAGGTGCAGTTAGTTCTCACCAGAACTGAATTCAGAGGCTTAACTGAAGTCACTTTTTTCTCCTTTCCTTTCTTCACTCCTTAGCTTCTCTCAGTCTTATTTTCAGGAAGACTCACTTCATCATGTGGGGCAGGATGTCTGTCAGTGTCTCCAGATACACCTATCAGCATGATATCCACAGGGAAAATTACCTTAGAACTGCAGAAAAAGGTCCTAAATGATCTTGCTTCTATCACACACTCCTTTCTGTGATTGAGGTGGGGTTAATTTCATTCAGCAAGCCCAGGACACATGGTAGACTCCTAGACCAGGAAACAGGACCCAAGATTCACACATACAGGGTAGGCCAATGTAGGTGTGGTCTGTGGGAATTACCAAAAGAAGAGAGGCAGTCCTAAACTACATATATAATCATTGTTCACCAACGTTACTCTTAGTTTTTCTCTTAGTAGCCTATTTCCAGTTCCTTCCATCTACCAAGAGTGGATTCATAGATGCTACAAAACCACAATTCATAGTTTTCTGCCTCTGAGTTATGGTTCGATTTGCTTATACTATTTTGTGTTTCTTCTCTATCCCTGCCTACTGAAATAGAAATCCTAGAAATTAATGCCTTGCCTGTATCAGGTACCTAATGCATGTTCATTGAAGAGAATTATCTAAGTAATGCAATAGGCATTCGGGGGATGTGATGTTATACAAGGCGATACACTACCCTTAAAGAGTTTCTAATTTGAAAATTAAAGAGAATACAAATAACCTAAGTATAAAACAAACAATCCAAGCTAATAAGAAAGGATAATATGAATTCAGAGAATGAAAGAATAAAGTACTTATGGAAATTCAGTGCATATTTCTTTTGAAGGCATAGATGATTAAATGAAGAAACTGATGTAAAAAAGTTGGCAGATAAAGCTTCCTTTTAGATTTAGATAGTCTAAAAGGAAGAACAAAAAGGTAGTAAAGAAATTTTTTTTTTATTTAGAGGAGAACTGAGCTTGTTTGAAGAAAAAAAATATATAAATTGAGGTATATTGAGTCTGTTAATAAAAAAAGTATACAGATTTAGGTCCAGATTTAGGTCCAGAAAAGGTGAGGAGAATAAAATCTAGAAAATAAATGGATCTCCAAGTCAATTCTTTAAGGAAAAAATATTAAATAGATTTTTTTTAAAGAGCAAGAAAATGCTATAGGAAAATGCTTTTCTTTAAATAACTGGTTTGATATTAAAATTGTAAAGATTTAGTTCAGGATGGATTTCTCAGTTTGTAATGAATAACTGTATTTTGTTTTAAGTATTCTCAATTATAATTTATGGACTACATTAAAGTAACAAACTACTTCCTCATACAATATCAAGTGCCTATTCCTTAATAATCTACTTCAGTTGAAAGTATAAAAGTGTTCTTCCAGTCATTTATATATAAATAGAGGTGCTAAGTGTCCCTTACAGTATTAAGAAATCAATATAAATATTTAATGCAAAGGAAACAAGAGATGATTTAAGTATCTTGAGATTCAAGCTGGAGATAATTGCTCTTTCTCATTTCTTTCTCATTTTCTATGTTTCAGAGAAATAAGAGTACTATATTTGATACCTAAAATAATAGTTATGATGTTTAAATTCACAAACTGAATTGCAAGCCTGAAGTAACAGGTTCATATTTACTCTAGTGCTCTCACAATGGAAAATGTATTAGAATAACTTGATATCTGTGATATAATTATTAAAATGAGTCCTTTTAGACTTTACTTTGAACTCATATTCCCATATTCTAAAATTTCTTTTTAAGTAACAGCCACTTACAGTTAACTAATACATTTTGATCACTATAAGGTACTAGGTATTTGCTCCAATGGGTGCAAGAATGTTACTACTAGAATTATTCCCTAATAGAAATTATCCCTGTTATAAAGATCACCTGTGGAGAGAGAATCAGATAAAAATGTGATGCTTAGGTGGTTAGACATGATAAGCAATGTGCACATGGAGGCCCGTGTCATTATTCTTTGTCATCTCTCATTCTCAAACAGGTCAAACGGATCTCCTTCCTCCTGAGATTTGTTAGGGAATTCAAATATGACCCTTTCTATCTGTGTATTTTCCCAATAAAATGCAATGTACAGAAAAAAAGAAAATGTGGGAATAATGTACCCCCAGGAGTTATTTTAAGTATGTATTCCTTCATATAAATATTCATCTTTGACTGAACTGCTTCATACACCCTGATAGCCAAAGTTAACAGTTTCCATGTTTTCACCCTACTTATCTTACTTACTCACCTTATTGGATTCCCTCTCCTTTCACTTCCTGGAGCATTCCTTTTCTAAATATTTCCTTCCCTTTATCTTTTCCAACCCAATTCTTGCAGATGGGGATAGGGGAGGAGAGGTCAGTTTCAATTTTTTTTTTTCCGTATGAACTTTCCTTCCCTTTTCTCCAAAATGAAAGTAACACTTTGTCTTCTAAACTTCTCTGACACTTTATCTGTACTGCCCTTGTTGCAGACATTATGATTTGATTCAAAGTAATTTTTATGTATGCATTTCTCATCTACCTTATGTGATAAGTGTTTGCTTTTTGTGTTTGTTTCTAGATTTCTTGGAACATGGGTTATTTCTCACGTGTAAATGCTTCATAAACATTTCTGAATGAATGCAAAATCAATATGCAGGAAAAAAATTAGTTAAGGGGTTATTTCAGGCATTCAGTGATGCTCATATCATTCATGAGGATTGTGTATAGAACAGGATGGTAGCACGGAAAATGGACATAAGTGGAAAGTCATTAAAGTTATTCAGCAGATTGAACTGATGGGAGAGGATGGTGAGAGAGAGGGAACACTGGAAATCATTTCCAGATTTCTCGCTTTAGGGAATGAGCAGGTTATTGTACCACTTACCAAGACAATTTTGAAAAATAGAAGTTTGGGGGAAAAACAATTTTGTTTGGATGCATGAATTTTAAGTGCCTGTGAGAAATCCCAATAGGAAAAACCCAACTAGACTCTGGGTTGTACAAGGGAAATGTTGATATGTATTTGAAAATGATCAGGGAATTCATGGTAATTGAAGTCATAGGGTGAATGGAGAGATCATTAGGAAGAGTGTAGACTAAGAAGAAACAGACTAGAGGACCAATAGCATTTCAGTGTATTGGGTGAAAAAGGAATCTACAGAGACCTTGTAATGGTCAAGCCAAATACAAGTAAAAAGTATGGTGAGAGGGATCAGAATAGGAACAGTCCAATGGGGACATTGGTGGCCTCAGCAAAAACAGTTTTCGTGGAACATTCAGGGTGGAAGCTAGACTTAAGTAGTTTTAACAGCCAGAGGAGTTGGGGTTGTGGCTCAGTGGTAGAGCACTTGCCTAGTATGTGTGAGGTACTGGGTTCAGCACCACATATAGACATGAATAAAGGTCCATCAATGTGTAAAGATTTTTTAAAAATAGTAACAGTGATTAAGAAAATTTATTAGGAAGTTTGACTCTAAAGAGGAGGGTCAAAATGTATTTGTAGCTGAAAAAAAGAAATTGGGTCAGAGCAGAAGTTTTGTCTTGAGTTTTTGTTTGTTTTCATTTTCATTATTAGAAAGATTCACTTTGAAATACAGAAAGAACCTAATGAAAAGGGTCAGGTTGATGATAGTAGAAGTGAAGAAGGTTCTTGAGAATTTAGAAAGGTCTGAAAACCAAAGCTAAGAGAAAGGAGACAGGCCTTCTAACATGGAGATAAGTGCACATACAGATGAACTTGTTGATTTGTGGGGAACTTGAAAGAACTATTGCTTGATAGTTTTAATTCAGTAGCATAAAATTCAAGGTCATCTGTAAATTGTGTATGAGTGCATTAGTGTATTGTAGCAGGCTATCAAAGATTTGGAATGAGCAGTCAAGATTTAAAACAGCAAATGTATACATAGATATACATATATAGATATTTCTACATACGTGTACATACATATAATAGTTATTAAAACTAACTCTCTATATAATGTCATTAGTAGCAATTTAAAAAATTCCCTTTGTGTATGTGAGTGAATAGACTTGGCTATTCTTTCATGGATTTAGGTTTAAAATAAGGTAAAGAACCTGTAGCAAAATGATTGCAATCAAGATAGCTGGGGTATAGAACATAGTTACAGGGCAAAAATGTAGAAAGCTATATGACTCCTTAGGTCTAGTTCACACACTCTGCCCTAGGAATAAAAACCCCAATACAAATATAGACACATCCCATTTAATTTTACATATATACCTAAATGATAATAATGATAATAATAATAATAATAATACAATGACAACATTCATCAAGAACTTTGTTGATATCAAGGCAACATTTCAAGCTTTTTACATGATCTTTACAAATCTCAAGAAATAAATCCTATTGACTTCTATCTGTACTATACAGATGAGAAAACTGAGATACTGAGTCATGAATTACCACTGAATTAATCAGCTTTGCATTGGTGTTACCAAAATAACCTGAGGGGGGAAAAAAACTTAGAGGGAGAAAAATTT
Organism: Ictidomys tridecemlineatus; assembly: GCF_052094955.1. Classification (NCBI taxonomy): domain Eukaryota; kingdom Metazoa; phylum Chordata; class Mammalia; order Rodentia; family Sciuridae; genus Ictidomys; species Ictidomys tridecemlineatus. Next base: position 117,971,795 of record NC_135479.1, on the reverse strand, counting down.
ATTTTGGTTCATGATTTCAGAGGTTCAGTTCATGGCCAGCCAACTCCATGGCTCTGGGCTGGATTTGAGGCCAGACATCTTATCAGAATGGCATGGAGGAGGAAAGCTGCTCAGATCATGAGAGCCAGGAAACAGAGTTCTGTTTACCAGGGACAAAATATGTATTCAAAATACTTTTCCCTGATGACCTACTTCCTCCAGCCATTCATTTACCACCCATTCGACCATTCAAATTATTAATCCATCAACTGGATTAATCAACTCATTTGATTATAACTCTTATAACCTAATCATTTTGCCACTGAACATTTTGACATTGTCTCACATGTGAACTTTTGGAGGAAACTTTATATCCAAACATAACAACAACATAACTTGTGATTTTGAGAGCTGGTTTATATTTTTATATACATTCATTATCTTTTCATAAAATTCTATGCATTACTCTTCACCATATTTACCGAATAGAGTTACTCAAGTTGTAGTAACTAAACATAAGTGTAAAACTCATTTGGTCTGGATTTCCTGTCACAATGGAAGTATGAGAGTGTGAGTTGAGTGTTTAAATGCTCTTCTCTACCCCAGCTTTTATCAGCAACAAATGTTTTCATTTTAAATGAAATGAAACAGAGTAGTTGTGCTGGTTAATTTTACCTATCAATTCCGGCAAGGAAGTGCTCAGATATTTAGTTCAACATTATTCTGGGTGTGTCTGTGGGGGTATTTATGGAGGAGATGAGCATTTGAATCTGTAGACTGAGTAAAGCCTGGGTGGGCATGATTCATTTTAAGCTACTAGAGACCTATCTGGAACAAAAAGAATGAAAAAGAAAGAATTTCCTCTCTCTTCCCAACTGTCTTTGTTCTAGGATGTTGATTTTCCTTTGCTTTAGAACCTGGGCTTGAGCTGAAACTCACACCATCAGTTCTCCAACTGCTTAGGCCTTCACACTTGGCTGAAACACTATAATGGGCTCTATTGGCTCTATCGTCCAACTGCACATCTTGGAACTTTCAGCCTCCATGATTGTATGAGCCAATTTCTTATAATAAATCTCTCCTATATGATGCTAAGGCATATATAATATATATGAATACACAATGTGTGTATGCATGCATATATATATATATATATATATATATATATATATATATATATATGTAATAAAACATATAATCTGAAATCAAAGTGATAAGAAAGGCTTAAGCCATTGGCCTACTGGCTTCCAGTTTGGGAAGAACTTAATAGGCCTCAAGGAAGTCAATTGCTGCAAATAAAAGAGAATATAAACTTCCCACACATGGTTAAGGACCAGAATAAGGATCTGTTGTAATATCAGAAGTTAGGACTGCTAAAAATGGTGACCCATGCTGAGGTTGGCTCTGTGGGCAGAGTAAGAGGCCTATATGAAGCCTGGACATGGGCCAGGTCTCTCACTGTTTTGAAAACAAGACATGTAATATCACCACATGTGTGGCATAGAGGTGATGAGACAAGCCGGGGGCAGGTGATGTAGATATCAACTGATGAGAAAAGGCTACAAAGTAAGTATTCCAAAGTATAAATGAAAAACTATTATGGAGAAAATCAATTAGCAAAAATTGCATTCCTAGAGATGAATTCATTTCCAGTGAACTGAAAATAACAGAGCAATCTAAAAATCACTTTAATGTGAGCATATTTAATATTGCCAAAGAGACAGAGGAAGAAATGGCACCAGTAATATATAAAAATTAGGAAAAAACACAACCAGATATAAATCAAGAACAGATAAACATGAAAAATAAGGAATCCTGGAAGGAAGATATAATTATTAAAAATAACTGAAACATAGAAACTTCAGAGTGCATGAAGTCAAAGAAAATATTGAGGACCTCATCCAAAATGTAGTAGGGAAAGAAAAGGTGCTAATTTTTAAATATTAAGAGACATTACAGAGTCTAGTGCTTCTGCCTAAGGTGTAGAAATATGTAAAGAGTGTTACTCCCACATGAGTACAAGAGAAAGCTGATAAGCTTCAAAATCATGACTTCTCTTGAACTACACCAGAGAGCTAAGTTTTCATAGCAACTAAATAGCCTGAAATCCAAGAAGAGATGAGCCTCTCCGAGCAAAGACCTGCTTCACCCATGACCGGCGTGGGTGGAAGAGAGGGATGTTAAGTGCACACGAGCAAGTGAGAAGAACTCAACTAATATATTACTGAATTGCTGAAGCTTGGGCAAGAGAATGTAATCCTTGGGAATCAAAGACAAAAGAGGGATCCACACCCACTGACAGTCTGTCCTCTACAGGCTTGCCAATGACAACAGTGCTGATGGCATTGGAGAATAAAGCTTCTCTCGGTGGTGCATCCTAGATCTCATGCACCCTAGTTCTCATGGAGCAAAAGTCTCAGCCACTGGGTGAGGGGAAGCAAACTATTACCCCAGAGTGTAGCTAAAGATAACTACTGCAGCTGAGAGATGAAAAGAAAGAAAAAAATAACCTTCTGCCTTACATTGCAGGTGATGCCAGATACAAGTTTGACAGGACATGTGTTTTTTCTAAGTTTTCAGGTTTTGTATCTTTTTTCCATGTAGCTATAATATGCATAAAGCTGAACGACTTCTTTGTTGGCATAGCTTAAATTTGGCTATCAAATAAAAGACTAAAAAAATTTTGTTGTATGGCATTGTTCTTACTCTTCAGATAATCACCTTCTTCATTGTTTCTATACAATTGCTTTTACCATTGCTATTTTAAAAATTATTAATAATTTTTTTATATTTATTTTTTGGTTAGACACAATACCTTTATTTTTTTTATTTATTTATTTTTATGTGGTGTTGAGGATCGAACCCAGGGCCTCGATCATGCTAGGCGAGCGCTCTACTGCGGAGCCACAACCCCAGCCCCTATTAATAATTTTAATGTCAACGACATGTTGGCTATATGCCTCCTTTGTGTCAGCTTGTACACTTATCTAAATTTCTCTCCTGAGTATGAAGATAAACATATTCCTCAATATTCCCAAAGTCTGCATTCAGGTATTTAGAGAAAAATGTATTCCCCAACCATTGAAGTCTTGATCGTTCTCCAAAGAAGATGTTCATGTGACATTCTACCCTTGTACTACTGACATGACAACAGATACACTTTCCTCCAAACTTTCCCTAAATTTGATTTTGTGCAAAACTCCAGCACAAGTGACTGTTTCCCCAGGGTGTTCTTCATGTTTAGAAGAGGGTAGGAATCTTTGCAGGTTTTTCTTGCTGAAATTGTTATTTTAGCCTCTTTATCCAAATGGGTTATAATATGTAAGTTTCTGGTTGTTTAGGTGTTAAATTAAATAACAAGGTAAGAATTCAAGATTGAACCAATGCCATAAAAATCTGTAATTAAAGACTATTTTTGTGAAAGTAATTTCAATGTCCTCAATAGCTTGCTCAGAATGTTAAGTAATTAGGATTATACTCTTGAGGTTTTTAACCTCAAGAGCCAAATCCTGTTATTGTATAGGAAAAATTCACTATAAAAAAACAACACCCCCGCAAACCCAAAACAAACAGCGGAATTCAGAAATATACTTTTTGCCTTCTAATTAGTTCAATGTCTTTCTAAGATGGCACCCTCAAAGACTCAGAATCACCGTGTCCCATACCCCATTCTTGGTCCTTGGACAAGATGATATGGTAAGCCAGTTTCTCAATCTCACTTTCCATACACAAACCTGTGATTTCTTCATTTTGCCTTTTTATTTTCAACTTAAGGATCCTATCAATCCATCCTGCTCTGTATCATTTACTAGTTCTATGATGAGCATAATTATCAACATATTTTCAGTCAATGTCTCCTCACATTTCTCACATCATCCATAACCAGGATTGGGCATAGTTTCCCAGGATGACCTATCAAGCAACGGCTGTCCACATTCCTATACCCTTCACTACAGAGCATGGAAGGTATAAAATTTCTTAGATCACTATTACTGCCTTCAGATATATTATATTTACACATAAAAAAGTTGAATACAACGTTTTTCATCATTTGGTACATAACAGTGGGTAGGGTAGCACTCTTCTTTATTGTTGTCACCCATTGACCTGGTCATTCCCCACCTTGTTGAACATTTTGATAAGATAACTCAAGATTTCCTTTTCCATTTCAACTCATACCATCATCATATGAAACTTCAGCTTTCTCATAAAAGGTCCTCAAGTGTCTTTAAAAAAAGCATAATTGAAAATTCCAGAATAATGATACATTTTAAAAATTACCAATAAGCTGGTAAAATTCTATAGCATTTTATTGTATCCAAAGAGAATCAATTCTGCATATCTCTTTAAATATGCCAAAATAAATAGCTTTAGTCATCATTATAAACCGTTTAGCAGTTGGACTTCATTGCATAAAACAGTACATGTGGCAAGAAAGAAGCTTTGTGAAGGTAAGCATCTGCAGGAAACACAGGAAGAAACAAAAGGACTAGCATTGGATAACAGTACATGTGGACTACTAAGAGTCACATACAAAACTATCAATGTGCAAATGCATATCAAAAACTACAAATAACTATGCTGTACGTGTGCATTCCTATGGAGACCATTTGCCAGGAGGCTGAGCAAACTGTTCCCAGGCCATTTGGATTCTCTTCCTCTTCATCTAGTGCTGCCATCTGCTGACCTCTTCTGCATCCCACACTTATGTTCCATATTAGGTCAGGCCCAGATTATTAATTTTAATGGTAGAGGATTTTCAGACTCCCTGAGTAGAGCTTCCTTACATTAGATTCCTTGGAGACTTCATCAATGGCATTTCTATAATGTGTAACTCCTCAATTGTCTGCATGATCCTGGGATTTTAGAAGATTTGCTCTCCTTCTAAAGGCTCTGAAAAATGCCAGGCTCAGCCACTCATTCCCTGGAAATGGCCTTCCTGCTCTGCATGCTCTTTGCTCTGTGCCTTCTGACTCTTTTTGAGCCATTCTAAACTGTGCTTTGCCATAAAAAGGCAGGTTATTAAGCTTTCTGGCAGAAAAATCCATTTCTATTCAGCGAAAGTTTACTGATGTTTCCAAGTCAAGACCTATCACTAAGGCTGCCTTTCTATGCCAAAGACATGGACTTGATGGTGATGCCTGATGTTGCTCCAGCTTCAGTTATCCAGAGTCTTGTGATTAACCATTTGTGTTCACTTCCTGTAGGCTATAGGCAGAAATAACTTGTGTAATAAAAAGAAAATACCACAAAGTCTTAAGAGTCATGCTTTTCTGGATGCTTTGGAGGAGCAAAATCTGACTTTCTGGCCCATTTGAATTCTGAAAGTGTTCTTTCAACAACTTCATAGTTTAGTCAATCTTTGCTCATAGAAATAATTTACCCTTTCAGTGAGTTTGGGCCCGATCTTCAAGTTTGTTCACAGAAAACCATCAATATGAAGTTCAGTCAGGATTACTGTGTTTCATATTATGACCAAGGTACCTCTTCCTCCTGTCTATCTTGGTCCCACTCTGGACCCACAAAATCACATATATTGTGGTACTTGTTCCTGATAGTTGGTACAGTTAAAAACCACAATGCCCGTGATGGTTACAGTGTAGCTCTACCTTGGCTGGACATCAACATTACTGGCAAAACTTTAAAAAAAAATACAAATGCCTGTGCCCCACACTGGACCTGCACTGACTCAGAATCATCACAACTAAAGCTTTTCAAACGCTTCTATAAAGCACTAGAGTAAAGAATTTCTCTATTAGAAATATATATTTCATTAAAAATTAATAGTCAGAGCTACCATTGGTTAAATCCTTGCTAAGTGAAGTACATGTTAACATATCATTTAATCCTTACAGTAATTCCATGAGGTTGGCATTATTATTAATCATTTATTATTTTTCAACAGATGGCTTAGAGAGCCTAAAGAAGCTGTGCAATAAGAAGGTGTAGAGCTGAGATTGGAACCTGTTCTGTATGACCTGAAGGGTGGCTTGGCTTGGCTTCTCTTTACTGTCACGCTTGGCCAATGTTTGCCAACAGTTTTTCCTTTTTTTTTCTGTGTGTGTAAATGTGTGTGTGGGTGTGTGTGTGTTTATGGTGCTGGGGATTGAACTCAGGACTTTATGTGTAGGAGGCAAGCACTCTACCATCTGAGCTATATCCCCAGCCCTTGCCATCAATTTTTTTAGCTACTGTTTCAAATGTGTATACAGGTTCCCCCGACCCCCCATATTTGCACAATCTTTTTACATTCCAGCTCTTTATTTTGCATATGTAATAGTTGATGTAGAATTAATTCTCTGAGGGAGCTAGCTTATATGCTGCTTGTGCACAGATCATTTTATAAGGAAGGGAGTTAGGCTTACTAGGATGTATAATGTCTAACCTCGTCACCAGAGAAATGGTCTCCACTTGCAAGAGGGTTCCTTCTATGGTTATTACTCTTAATTCAGAGCATCAAATAGGATGCTCCATATTTGTGCTCCCTTAAGAAGTTTTTCTTTCTTTTTATTATTAGACCTTTATAGTTATGCACAGTAGTTGGGTTGATCCTAACAAATCACACATGCATGGAATTCAATTTCAGTTTGCAATCTCCCCACCTTTTCCCTCCCATCCCTCTTCTTCTCCCCCTTTCTCCTTCATCTACTCTGTTAAGACTTCCTCTCACTTGTCTATTTATTTATATTTGATTGGTTCTTTTTACTTATTCATAAAGGTGAAACTCCCCATAGTATATTTACACGTACACATAAAATGCTTTTTAAAGAATTAATTCTGCATTGTTTGCCCTTACCCATCCCTCCACTCTCTCAATCTCCTCCTTTTTCATTTTCTTCCCTATATCCATATGATATCCTATTCTTTCCTTATTTTACCCTATAGTAAGCTTTACTCAACATGTCTTATTGAGTTCCCTACAATATTGTAATGATATCATTGGACTATTTACCAGACCCTGAGCCTGTCAAGGAAGCAATGTTGTCTCTTATTTCCATATACTTCAAACTGACCAACTGAAGGCCTTCAGACCAACATACTTAGAAATAACTTGCTCTGTGATACCACTTACACCAACTGGCCACCATGCACATGGGCCCACATGACTTAACTTTGCAATGTCTTGATTCCTTGCAACACACAAATGAAAATATGTTTCTATTCCTCTTGTCAGGAAGTAATGTGCATAAACCATGTGGTGCTGCAACAGGCACATGGTAGGCCCTCTTAAGAGTGGCTATTCTTTTAGCTATGGTACACAGGAGAACAGTCATACTTCTATTTTTTCACTGAGTGCCTACTGTATGTGCCAAGTACCCTGCTAGGTTCTAGTGGTATAGCCATAAACAAGAGTGATTTCATAGAGCTTGGTATGGAACATGGATATAAAAATAATTACACAAAACTTTAATAAATTATATGTGTGGAGGGTATTTTGACACATAATAATTGGAGATACGTTCATCTAAGACAGGATGGAGGAAGGAGGAACAGAGCTTGACATTACAGAGGCCTTCCAGTGAAAGCCAAGCTGGTCGCTTCTTTTTTCTTGGAGAATTAGAAGGCCACATCAGGTCTGAAATAGAAAGGAGAGGAAAAAAATTTAGAGTTGATATAATTGTTGCAGGGAATGGAAAGTGATGTCACTATAAAAGCATAATAGAGTTCCTAAGCAGTTCTGAAGGATCAGTTTACTATGGACTCGATTTCCGTTTTCAGAAAACACTCTTAACTGTGTTGTTTCTCAGGCAGGATTCAGAAAACCACATGAGAAAAAGCCTTTCAATTGGCTCATTCAGGTTTGCAGATTGTCCAGGTAAGTGAGAAAGGGATTCTAGGTATTCACAAAAGGGTGATTAAAATAATTGACCATAAACCAGGAGCAGTGACACACACATGTAATCCCAGCAGCTTGGAAGGCTGAGGCAGGAAGATCATGAGTTCAAAGCCAGGCTCAGCAACTCAGCATGTCCCTAAACAACTTAGCCAGATCCTGTCTCCAAATAAAATATAAGAAAGAGCTGGGCTCAGCTTGGTGGTTAAGTGCCTTGGGTTCAATCCCAGCACCCCCTGACCCCCTGCTGCCAAAAAAATGGATTATAAATTCTATACTAGATACAGATGGAATTGGCAACAGATAATGAATGACATAAAGAATAGAGGGAGAGCTGCTATCTGGAAATCCTGCAGGGGTCAGAAAACTTGGCAGAAGTCTATGAACAGATAGTAAAAAGTAAAAAGCTATCAGCTTCAGGTTAAGTGAAATAAGCCAAACTGAGAAAGAAAAGTATTGCATACTTTCTCATGTACATGGAATCAAAGAAAGAAAGAGAGAAAGGAAAGAAAGAAAGGGAAAGAAAAAAATGGGAAAAGATGACATGAAAGTAGAAGGGAAATTTTTAGGGAAGGTGATTGTGGAAGGAATGGGACGGTGAGAGAGGCTGGTAGGGAGGGTGGTTACAATCAAAGCATATTGTATGTACGTATGAAAATGTCAAAATGAAACTCATCCATTTGTACAATCAATGTTCACTAACAATTAAATTAAAAAATAAAAAGAAACTGTTGTCTGAGAGTGGGATCTTTGGATTAGTGACTTTACAAATAGAGAAATTAAAAAAAAATTCCAATCAATACTGTGACAGTGTAAACTGGGTAGTTGAAGTGGAGAATGGAACTAGGCACCCTGAAGGTTACGGAGGCTGGAATACTGAGTGGCCAGTTATTAAAGAATGAGAAGGAATTATCACGAGGTTAACAAATTATAGTAATGCAGGTTGGGTGCACTTGTGCACGTTTATAATCCCTCTATAACTCTGGAGGCTGAGGCAGGAGCATTGCAAGTTTGAGGCCAGACTCTGCAATTTAATGAGAACCTGTCTCAAAATAAGAAATGTAAAGGGTTGAGGATATAGCTCAGTGGTAGAGTACCCCAGGGTTTAATCCTCTATATTGAAAAAAAAAAAAGGAAAAGAACATGCAATACAGGAGAATGAAAGTGTGAGATGGCAGGGAAACAGCACGTTGGGAGGAATGGAGATGAGACAGTGGTCTGAAAGCAGCTCATGAGAGCAAGGATGACAGCAACCCCAAATGGACTAAGGGGTTCTACAGTGATCAACATCTTCCAAGCGAGAGTTCTGCAGAGCATGTGTTGTCTTCGGTGGGACAGCCAATTCTCAGCCAGTAAAAGAAAGGTGAGAGAATATTCTGAGAAAAGATTCGGAACATAAAGTAATATTTTGGTCATGGAACCCTAAGGCTTCAGAGAAAGGAAGGAATAAAAGAAAAGGTTAGAGAAGGAGTGCACACCTTTGTGTAGCTTTCTGTATGGAAAAAAAATGAAAGATACTTAGATTACAGGCTTTTAATACTACACAGTGAAGTTGTGAATAGCGATTTTGACTTTCACAATTCTACGGGTCAGTCCTTGTACAATTGAGGATAATTCAACCGAACTGAATTCATCTACAGTCCCCACTGTAAACCTAAAGCCAGGGCATAGATCCAGGCATTTCTTACCATATAATATGCCTTTTACATTTTCAAAGAATATTCTAGGTGATTGTTATGCAGTGGTAAACTAAAGAGGCAAAGAATTTGGCTGTCATGGAACAACTGGGTATCTGATGGAGAGAGAAGACAAAAGAAATGAATAAGTTGCCACACATAAGGAAGAACAATGAGTTCTTACTGCAATGGAAAAAAAAATAGGGAGTATAGAGGGGTAGTGGTGTGTGACAAAAAGAATGAGTTAGAACCTTCCACAGGCTCATCACATAAGAACTCAATGAGATGATTATGCTTGCACGAAATTCAGACAAGATAATAGAAATTGCCACATGAATTCATGAAGGAAGAGAATTCTACAGAGATGGAATAGACAGTGCAAAGATTAATAAAGCAGGAGTGTGCACCTGACTATGTTTTAATAATAGCCACAAGCAAATGGGAGTAGAGTGACAAAGAGAAAGATCAGGACTTCTCTAAATGTGCACACAGAGAAACTAGGGATCCTGTTAAAATGCAGAATGGGATTCATAAAGTCTGGCTTGAAGCCTGAGGTTCGCATTCTGTTCTGCATTTTCACTCCCAGGTGATGAAGATTCTGCAGACCCTTGAGCAGCAAAGGTTTAGATTATTCTCACTTTTAGAGAGTCAGAGTAGTTAAATCAGGGAAGCATAGTATTATTATAACCTGGTAGTAAGGACTCACTTGAGGTATGTAATCAGAAATTCAACCCAGTGTGGCTCTGCATTTTTATCCAACCACATTCAGCTGTGCAGATGCAGACATGGCATCGTCAAAGAGTTGGACTGTGGTTTGGTAAAACATTTATGATGAAAGATAAGAGTTCAATTAAGTCATGTAGGCACTCAAGGAAGTAGTTTCAGGATTAACTATATGTCTCAATATGGATAATGACATGACTTTCAGGTTCAGGGGGAAGATATAAAGCAACACAAACTTAATATCCCTTCACCGTTAGCAGGGAAGTGGTTTTAAGCCCTAGTTATTGATCATGTGCTCTTTGCTTTCATTGGATCCATGGTACATGTAATAGGTGTTTTTAACAGAAGTTGATGGAGCCAGAACACTTGCAGAGCAATCTGTATTGAAGTACCAATGGGAAGTTTAAAGTATTAATGCACAAATGTTGTCAATATTACACACAGGTGTGAACACAGATTGCACACACACACACACACAGATATCCTAGACTGTCAGGAAATGGAAAATTGAGGTTTAGGTAATATCATCATCATCATCATCATCGCATAATGAACACTGGTCACCTTGTTTAAGTATCTGCTGTCCACAGTCTTCAATTATTTCATTAATATTTAGTAACCACTGTGGCTACAGGTAATACCCACACTGACTCTTTAAGCCTTACTTACCTACCATTGTAAAATTTCCTGCCAACCAAAAAACATTCCTCAATACAACTGAATCATAAACAATTGCTCAGAACTCTTCTCCCCTTTACCGTAGTTTTCAGTTTTCTTCTATTTCACCTAGCTCTGTAATTCTGGTCCATACTGCCTTTGATCTTTGATGTTGGTCTCTGACCCCGTGAAGACTGGCCATTTTTCCCACCTCTCCATTCATCTCTGCCATCTAGATGTTTTCCACGGTAGACTTTCTAAGCTACCTTTCCCCTCCAGACTTAGTATGTTGTTTTTAATTAGAATTCATTAATGCGATTACTGACCTCTCCTCTCCTCACCTTCATTTCCCTCATGCCAGTAGAGAACCAGATGCTGTTCATTCCCATTGCTCTCCTAATTCTTTCTGACTTTCTACATGTTTTTCTTTTCATTTTGGTTCCATAACACACACTGCTCTTTCTCGAATACACAAACTTTCAATTTTCTCTAGACTTTATTCTTTTGTTTCTTCCCCTTGGAGAACCAACCAATTATAACAAATGGCTATAAGCTTGGGGTCTTCCATCTGGACTCTGTTTCTGGAGAACATAGGAAACATGTCTCCATGACACGATGAAGATGGGCAGAACATTTGCAAAGCAATCTGTATTGAAGTACCAATGGGAATACTGTGTGTGTGTGTGTGTGTGTGTGTGTGTGTGTGTCTGTCTGTCTGTCTGTCTGTCTGTCCTCCAGTTGTCTTAAGACCTGGACCGAAGCCTGAGGTTCTAGGAGGCTTGGCCTCCAGATAGCCAAGCTTTACTATCATAAGCAAATTGTACACAGAGGTTAATGTTAATAGCTACAATGGGAAATAATGTTAACTCTGCAATTAAGACAAAAACTTCATATACACAAGGAAATGGAAGGGTTCCTTATGGAGTCTAGAAGGGAATGACACTGAGACCTTACAAAAATCCTGAGATGAGAAAAATTAAACGTATTTTCATGAATATATTCTGTCTCCTGTATCACATGGAAGCATTTTACTACCAGCTACATTAGATCAACAGAAAATTTCTCTTGATACGGCTTTAAAACGATGTTTAAAAACAATTGTCTCTGTTTTGTTTCCACCTAATTTGTACCTTTATTATTATTATTATTCTGTTTCTTACTCAATGTGTGTCTAAAGGGATTAAAAAAAACAGACCTAGGGAAATAAGATTTCTATCTAAAAATTTAAACTATTACTAACACAGAATTTGGGGAGGCAAGGTCTCTCAGATACAGCCATAGTTCAGTAATAATAATCCAGAAAAAGAAAATTTTTACTTCATCATTTTTTTCCAAGGATAATTTAAGCAATATAGCATAGATGTTATGTCAGTTTTAGAACCAAACTGGCCTCAAGTCCTACATTTTCATTTCTTGAACATTGAATCTTAAGCTGGCTACTTAACCTCTCCATGCCTCATTTCCATACATGTAAAATAAGGATAATATTTTCTGTTTCATAAACTTGTATTGAAAATTAAATGAGTAAGTACAAAACCATAAGCTCCAGAAAAGTGTTTGGAAATATTCCTCGTAATGCGAAAGAAGAATAAAATGGAAAGGCAATATGTACATCTGGATTATGGTAAAAGAACATTTTCAATCATGTATCCATTAGTGTTTGAAAGTAGACCATCTTCCTGGACTGCATTGAGTTTGCCCACTTTCTGGACTTACAAAAAATGACATATGTAATCTGGTTCATGCCATCCAATCTTACAACGCTGTTTGCCTGCTGACCCTCCCCCAGCTAACGCTTTTCCATAGGGCTGCTCTATTTGTACTTGAATATTGTGATGGAATATACATTTCTTACAGGTTGGGCCTCTGTCTTTTTTTAATATTTATTTTTTAGTTGTAGTTGGAGGCAATACCTTTATTTTATTTATTTTTATGTGGTGCTGAGGATCGAACCGAGGGCCTCATGCGTGCTAGATGAGCATTCTACCGCTGAGCCACAACCCCAGCCCGTAGTCTCTCTCTTTTTATTTGCAATCCTAACTTGTAGTGTGATGCCTAACTCACAGCAAACACTCTGACAGTTGGTTGAACATAACTAGATAAATGTTGAAGTTTTTATAATGAATATAGACAAAATCCCCAGTTTCACAGTATTCAACTACTTCGGGGCTCATTAAGACAATAAATCTCAGAAGCTAGGTTTGATTTTTTCCTTTTAAATAATTTTTTTAAAAATCTAATCATAGATGTTTATAATTTTGTGTTAAAATTGGAAGGATGAAAATAAAATATACATCTCACAATCTAATCCCTTACTTTTTATAATAGCAAAATGGCTTTTACATGTTAATAATCTTCTACTAAAATGAAAATATGGATTTATAAAATAGCATTTTAAAAGTTTTAAGTGAAACAAATGTTGAAGCATCAAGAAGCCTGAAGTAAGTTCTCTTTATTTATTGTTTTCTGTGTATAAATTAGTTTTCAAAAAGGCAGAAAGCACAGGGAGATGGGGCAGGTCATATCTTAACTTGCATACTATGCCACATCATAGCTGTTACGACTGGTAACTGCTAGCAAAAGTCAAAATCTTCCAGCCCCAGTTCTGTTTCCTAAAGTAGAATTCAGAAACATTATCAAGAATATGGAACCAATTAATCTTCTTTTATGCACCATCTGGTAAAGGACTGAAGCCACCTCTGGTCAGGAACTGAACAGATCGAAGAATCTTAGTGAATGCCAACTTCAAAACAAGCGTCTGGAATGGATGTTTGGTAAGACCAAAAGAACCAACCACTCAAGGATGCTGTTCAGAGAGAGATGAATTTCTTGCTCAGGTCTTTCCTTAGTCTATTTTTCCACTGCTGTAACAAGACACCTGAGACTGAGTAATTTATAAAGAACTGGATTTTTTTTCTCTCATTTATGGAAACTGAGAAGTTCAAGAGCATCTGATGAGGGTCTTTTTGCTGCTTTCTTACATAGCAGAAAGCAGTAGGGCAAACTCACTTTTATAGCAAACCCATTTTTGCAATGACAAACCCCCTCTTGTGATAATAGCATTATCCTTTCCTGAGTGTGGAGCTTTCATGATCTAAACATTTTCCATTAGGTCCCATCTCTCAATACTGTTGCATTGGGCATTAAATTTTCAGCACATGAACTTGGGGGGCCCCATAGCAAGCTTTGACTAGGTTTTGAGAGAGCTGAAGAAAGCAGTGTAAATGTCTACATAGCACATATTGTGTGCCATTCATTGGAACATGCCCAAGTAATTCATAAGACACATGTAATGTAGACACATAATTAAGAACCATACCACATAATTAAGAAACATACCATAATTAAAAACGCATCCTCATTTAGTCTACAAATGGTTCTAAAGCAGTTTTCCTTGTTGACTACAAAGGGCCAAAGACAGAAAGAAAACAAAGTAGTCTATTATATATAGTTACTTGATATGTATTCTTACATTCAGTTACTTTATTCCAAACACTTGGAAAAAAAATGGAAGAAGGTCCAAATTAAAGACACAAATGAAGAAACACTGTATATTAGGGATTCAGGATGTCAGAAATCTTGGAGAAAATAACACAAAAGATCTTTTATTAAAAAGAGAAAGATATAAATACTCAAATTACACACACACACACACACACACACACACACACACACACACACACATATATATATATATATATATATTGATGCCCATTTCCTTTATTGTTGACTTTTCAGATCAAGCATGTTGAGATTTATTCTAATAATGAATTAGAAGACACAAAGACAAACCCACACAGGCACAGTCATTTGATTGTTAACAAAGTTACCAAAAACATATATTGGAGAAAACATAGGCTTTTTAACTAAGGGTACTAGGAAAACTAGATATTCCTATAGAGAAGAATGAAACTAGATCCCTATGTCTCATGCTGCACAGAAGTCAACTCAAAACGAGTCAAAGCCCTATGTAAGAGAGCAGAAATTTTGCAACTACTAGAAGGAAAGGCAAGAGAAATACTCCAACTTATAGTCACAGGCAAAATACAGTGGTTAAAAGTATTTATGTGAGGCAGTCAGCCCTGGGTTTATATTCTACTTCTTCCACCTAAAACAGCTTGCCATGTGCTCCTGTGCTACCAAACATCTCTATGCTCTAGTTCTTCATCTATAAAATGGTGACAACATAATTGTTGGCCATTTGTACTTCTTATTTTGAAAAGTCTGTTTAAATTATTTGTCCATTTTTAATTCATTTGTCCATTTATTAAATGGATTTTATGTTTTGTTTTAGTATTGAGTTTTTAAATTCTGTGTATATATATATATATATATATATATATATATATATATATATATATATATATTTGTATTAATTCTATGTTAATAGTAGCAGAGATTTTCTCCCATTCTGTAGGCTCTCTCTTCAGACTGTTAATTGTTTTTTTTTTTCCTGCACAGAAGGTTTTTAATTTGATGCCATTCCATTTATAGATTCTTGGTATTGTTCCCTGAGCGATAAGAGTCCTATTCAGGAAGTTGTTGCCTGTGCCTGTATGTTGGAGTGGTTCTCCTGTGTTTACTTCTGGCAGTTGCAAAGTCTCTGGTCTTACACCCAGGCCTTTGATCCATTTTGAGCTGATGTTTGTGCAGACATGGGGATCGAGTTTCATTATTCTAACATATGCATTTCCAGTTTTCCTAGCACCATTAATTAAAAAGCCAATCTTTTCTCCAATGTATGTTATTGGCACCTTTGTTAAGAATTGGATAACTATAGCTGGGTGTGGTTTCACACATGCCTGTAATTCCAGTGGCTCCTGAGGCTGAGGCAGGAGGATCAAAAGTTCAAAGTTAGTCTCAGCAATTTAATAGTCCCTAAGCAACTTAGCTAGACCCTGTATCAAAATAAAAAGTAAAAAGGTCTGGGTATGTGGCTCAGTGGTTAAGCACCCTGGGTTCAATCTCCAGTACCATCCTCCTAAAAAAGGGGGAAAAATCAAATGACTTTATCTGTGTGGTTTATCTCTGTGTCTTCTATTCTAATCCATTATCAATATGGAGATTTCTCAAAAAACTAAAAGCAGAACTACCATATGATCCAGCTACACCACTCCTTGGTATTTATCCAAAAGAATTAAAGTCAGCTAACTTTAGAGATATATGCATACCCATTTATCACAGAAAAGTTCACAACAACCAAGTTATAAATCAGTCTAGATGCCTGTAAACAGATGAATGCCTAAAGCAAATATGATATATATGTACATATAAGTATATATATGTATGTATATGTATATATCTCATATCCATATGTGTGTATACAGATAGATAAAGATATACTTTAGTCAATCATAAATAAGAACAAAATTATATCATTTGCAGGAAAGCTGATAGAATTGGAGAGCATCATGTTAAGTGAAATAAACTCAGAAAGACAAGTATATGTTTTTTTCTCATATGTGGATACTAGAAGGAAAAAGAAAAAAGAGAGAAAAGGAAAAAGGGATCTCATGAAAGTAAAAAGGGGACCATTAGGGTAGAGAAAGGGGATCAAGGAGATATTGGTCAGTGAAAAATTGATCATATTGTGATGCACATGTAAAAATATTCGACCATGAAATCTGCTATTCTGTATAATTGATATGCAACAGTAAACAAAGCACTCAAAAATGCTGATAATACTATGCTCATCATATCATTGAAAGCATTAAATGTAAAAATAGGTATTAAACACTGAAGTAAAACACTCATAGCCGGCAGTGGTGGTGCACACCTATAATCCTGGTGACTCAGGAAGCTGAGGAAGCAGGATTGCATATTCAAGACCAGCCGGGGCAACTTAGTGAGACCATCTCAAAATAAAAAAATAAAAAGGGTTGGGGATGTCACCCAGTTGTAAAGTGCCGCTGGGTTCAACCAGTACTGGAAAAAAAAATTTAATAAAGCTCAAATAAAGGCATATAGTATTATCATTGTAATTATTAGCTATGCCATCGGCATAAAGAGAGTTAAATCACTAACAACTATTCACTATAGTCTGGTTATAAATTACTAAGTAAGTATGTCTATGGTACATTTTATAAAAGGAACTCAACTCGTAAATTGTGTCTTATGATACCAGGGTCTGCCAGACCTTTAATCTAATTAGCTGGCTTAATGTAGAACAAAACAAAGAAAGGAATATTTAGAGTAGCCTTCATCTTCTTTGGAAAATCGTGAGGATTTTTCTTCTTCCGCAGCTCAAATTTGGTTTCTTTTCTCATCCATTTATCACAGTTATTTAGTGATTCGCCATTATGAACCTCATAAGGAATTCACTAGACAAACCTATATCCGGCCTGCTCTGCATTTTCACAGCCAATTTTCATACTTTTATCTTAACATTGTTTGCAATAATAGTATTTTCAGATTGACTTGACTCAATTAAATGGGTTCCTACTTGAGAGAAAACACTGGTCTCATTTCTTACAAAATACCCAGCTTCAATGTGAGAATTATAAAAGAGTTATTGTATTCTGAGTGGTGTGTACACCTAATTCCTCAATAGGGAATCTATGATTTTTTTCTTCTCAACTCTGAACTAATCCAGTAACAAATTCTGCATTTTGTTAGGAGAAGTGACCACAGCTTGAGCTACACTATTACACACCATTTGTTTTGAGTAATACACAGAAATTAAGTGAGAACGTAGACTGCAAATAAACTCAAGAATTCCAACTTTAGTTTTCTTACTTGCTGATTACATATGATAAGGTTATAGGCAATTAATATTTTAATCACCACTATAATTAAATTATTAAATTAATTATACCAATTATTAAATTAATTTAATTATAAATTAATTATGATTTAATTAATTATGAATTAATTTAATACTGTTTTCAGCAGAATCTGTTCACAAAGACCTCCTGCACCCAGGCCTGTGGCTCATATTTGACTTGGCTGAGGTTCATTGGCTTAAATGGTCATACTTTTCTTAGCAGAGAAAAAAGTTACACCTCGAGCACATGGACATTCAATAAGCAACCTAGTGGACAATAGCATACATTGTTCATAATTGCACTGTAAAATTGTTGAATCATAGTTTTCCTCTGACATTACTCATGTAAGTAAATTTATAAGTATTATAAAAAATTAACAAAAATGATTTCATAATTTATCGTCCAACATCTATTAAACCACTTTGTCATAAAATGACTATGTACACAAAAATACATGATTTTGCAAAAAAGAACTGAGGCCAATACATTTTCAAAATAGAATTATCAATTACCAATAAGAATCTATTTCATTTAATCACCCTATCTGTACATGGATGTTTTAGAGAATCAGCAAGCATGCAGCGACTTGCTAAACAGAGAAGAAAAATTGGAAAGTGAAAACCTTTGTGTAAATATCTTCATTTTGATGTAGACAAGAAAGAAACTATGGTTGCTAAGGGCAAAATACATAAAATTGCACGTGGTTGAATGCATAATAGACCTCAACAATGCCAGCTATTTAAATAACAACTTTGAAAACATATTAAAAAGCAGCAGAAATGAAAAAAAAAAAACATGTTTTCCTCCTTTGAACACTACCTAGACCACACTTTTCTTGTAAAAACATTAGAAGATGCACTGCCAACTAAAATGAGAGCTTTGTCTATTCCCTTTCACATATGGGCTCCCAATTGATGTATAAAATATTTTGGGAAACAAAGCGTAAGAGAGTCAAAATTACCAGGTTGATTTTCCTCCGGAAAAACAGTTTTCTTCTACTTTGTTTTGTAGTATGCCAAGCTTATCATCCTTCTGGCAGATACAAGGCAACCTTTTTTTGAATCTGTCTCATGGAGCTGGTTAATGCCTCTAGCAGCCAGTGTTACCTGGCAGTACACATCAGGGACTTTTCTTATTGCTATTAATCAATGAGGTGAACTGACATTTGGAATATGTATTTAACAGTTCAAGTGACTTTCTCCCTATAATCAAAAGATTTTAAAGGTATGTGGAAAATGTTTGAGAAGGACCCCTGTATATTGAAAGAGGTAATGATTTTGAAGCAAAATATCCTCCTTGTTTCATTTATTAATTCAAAGGTTGAAATTTTTTTCCATGAAGGAACAGTCAATAAATTATTGACTCTGAGAGATATACATGGCCTTCGCTACTATTCTGCTGTGGTCTTTCTTTGTCTTCTTCCTCCTGGTTCTATCACTGTCTCCTTCTCCCTCTCTCTCTCTCTTCTTTCTCTCTCATCCTGTAACTTCTCAGCTCACAGGCTGCACAGAAACAGGTGTCCTTTGCTGATTCTCGACTCACTCCATTCACCATCTATTTTCAAGCAATGTGCTTATACCATCACAAAACTTGAAATCTGCTAGAGAGAGATAAATTTAAAAAGCTACTGTCCAACAGTATGCTCCAGGCCACGGCACAGTATAGTTTTTGTGGTGGGGACACCTGATCCAGTCTTCAAAAGTAAGACAATTGATGAGAAAATGATTAGTTGAAGAGAACCCATCAACACAGGGCTGGCAGGTAGGGAAACTGGAGTTGAACTATTTCAAGGGAGAAGGAAAAAACCCATGAAACCATTGGAAAGAGAAAGAAGGTTTGGTATCATTGAGGGGTTGCGGCCTCTACATGGCTCGGAATGCTGAGAAGAACGGAGGGAAGGAGGCTGAGGAAGACATGAAATCAGAGTGAGCACGCTCTAGAAGCCATGCTAAGAAGGTGAACATCACGGGCAATGGGGAGGCATTGGGGAGTGATACAAAATGTTCAGTAAGCAAATCAGGTTTCCAAAAGTACCTTTTTGACTGTAGAGGGAAGACTGACTGGAAATTTAAGACAAGATAAAAGTCACCACTGAGGAACTGATGGCAGTGAAATATGGAAAAAAAAAATAGCTAAAAATAGCTAAATTTGAGTAGCTGAATTTTAAAGGACTAAAGTGATGTCCCGGTCCTGAAGAATCATTTACCTCTTGTCATCTATCAAACTGAACTAATGATATGTATTCACCTATTCTTCCCAGAAGATTTCTGTGAAGCTCAAGTGATAAGAAATATTCAAATGTAGCAACACTTCTTACAAAGATAATGGTTCTCATTGTTGTGGCCATTTGAATTAGAATTATCAAACACAAAACCACATTACAATTATAGCTTTGGTAGTGCTTAATGAAGCAAGTGAGCGTTTGCAAACGCTCTTTTCTTATCTCCTCCCCTAGATTTAGAGACACATAATCTGCCTCAGCATCGCCTCCTGGTAGTTTTGGGGTCTTTTATAGGCTAATTCTACATAACTGGTCCTCTTTGCCCTCTCTAGATTTATTTTAAAACTAGAACAGTGGCAAACTGCCTTTGATTAAGTTAAGAAAAAAAAATGCCTTAATCACTTGTAAAATATCTCATTTCTAAGACTTCAGGGCAAAGGATGGGCTTCTTTATTTGGGACAGGAATAGATTTATTTAAAAAAATCTTTTGGGAGGAAAGGGAAAAGGAGAGAATGAGGAATGAGAGGACAATAAGAATCTGAGAAGGAGGCAAGATTGAGTGCTGTATGGAGAAAGAGCCAGAAGAGGAGCTCACAGGACCACAGAAAAGAAAATGCCTGATTTTAGTCTTAAAAGTGTTTACTGTGCGATCAAGACAGGGACCTCAGCCTTTCCTTCTCCCCAGGTTCTTGGACACTTCAGGGAATTTCATCTTAGTCATGTGCATTCATGAAATTATTTTTAGAGGTGGATGTTGTTGATAACTGTTAGGTGGGTAAGAATTAGCAAAGGAATAGGATTTTGTAAACAAACAAAAAAATGCATGTAGAAGAGGAGGTTAGGTGAAAGGGGAGATCATGAGCTTGTGAATCCTGGGCAAATCTGCAGAAAGCCTGTCAGAGTTTGCATTTGCACGGGTCAGAGTTTAGGTCTTCTTAATAACATATAGAACTCGCAGGAGCAGAAGTCCACTCTGCTCACACATGGGTTGCAGGATCATCATGAATTATTAAGAACACTTAAAATACAAGTCTTTTTTTTATTGGTTGTTCACAACATTACAAAGCTCTTGACATATCATATTTCATACATTAGAATCAAGTGGGTTATGAACTCCCAATTTTACCCCAAATACAGATTGCAGAATCGCATCGGTTACACATCCACATTTTTACATACTGCCCTATTGGTGACTGTTGTATTCTGCTACCTTTCCTATCCTCTACTATCCCCCTCCACTCCCCTCCCATCTTCCCTCTCTACCCCACCTACTGTAATTCATTTCTCTCCTTGTTTATTTTCCCATTCCCCTCACAACCTCTTATATGTAATTTTGTATAACAATGAGGTTCTCCCTCCATTACCATGCAATTTCCCTTTTCTCTCCCTTTCCCTCCCACCTCATGTATCTGTTTAATGTTAATCTTTTCCTCATGTTCTTCCTCCCTGCTCTGTTCATAGTTGCTCTCATTATATCAAAGAAGACATTTGGTATTTGTTTTTAGGGATTGGCTAGCTTCACTAAGCATAATCTGCTCTAGTACCATCCATTTCCCTGCAAATTCCATGATTTTGTCATTTTTTAGTGCTATGTAATACTCCATGGTGTATAAATGCCACATTTTTTTTTATCCATTCATCTATTGAAGGGCATCTGGGTTGGTTCCACAGTCTAGCAATTGTGAATTGTGCTGCTATGAACATCGATGTGGCAGTATCCCTGTAGTACACTCTTTTAAGGTCTTCAGGGAATAGTCTGAGAAGGGTAATAGCTGGGTCGAATGGTGGTTCCATTCCCAGCTTCCCCAGGAATCTCCATACTGCTTTCCAAATTGGCTGCACCAGTTTGCAGTCCCACCAGCAATGTACAAGAGTACCCTTTTCCCCACATCCTCGCCAGCACTTGTTGTTGTTTGACTTCATAATGTTTCAGAAAACCTGTGTACTGCTAAGAGGTTTGAAGCCACATATTGACATGGAATGTTCAGAGATAACCAGCTGCTAACTCAACTGAATTGTGAAAAGGTATGTTCTTCAGACTTTGCTCAGTATTTGAGGTACAGTATTCGAATCTCCAGACAAACCAATAGATTCCTGTCCATCTGTGATTTTGTTTCTGAAAATTACTTGTTTCATATTTTTCTTGGTATATAAGACTGTAAATCATTATAAATATATGGCATACTTTCCACATGATCATTTCAAAATTACAAATATGAAGCCAAACTCCTGTGACTTCTGGGAAGAAGATATTAGTTTATTCACTATATTGATGAAGCTATGAAATATATAGCATAATAATGACTGGTGTAACTGAACAAGGTTATAAAAAGCAGTCGGTTTCATAGCCCTTTCTTGCACACTGTAACTACAAACTATCCTTCAGCACATAGAAGACAGAACATTGGGATAAACCCCCATGATTGAATTACTAGGTTTACCACTAGATAGCTCAGGTTCTTCATAGGTCACTTAACTTCTCAAAGCCTTTGTTTTCTCACCTGTAAAATGAAGAATTGGGTGTAATTATCTTTAAATATCACATCTGTATAATTTTGTTTCTTTTATGAGTTACAATGGAAAGGCCATAAATACGCTGGATACTTATGCTGTTGTCTTAGTGACAAAACTTTCTAGCAGCATCATAGATATGTTGTAATTTGGATGGAACTACTTACTAATCCATAGGAAGGTGTGTGTGTGTGTGTGTGTGTGTGTGTGTGTGTGTGTGTAGCACTGGGGATTAAACACAGAGGTGCTCACCTTGGTGAACTACACCCAAGCTTTTAAATGTTTTTATTTTGAGATACAGTCTTCACTAAGTTGTTGAGTCTGGCCTTGAACTTAAGATCCCTCTGCCTTATCCTCCTGAGTCACTGGGATTATAGGTGTGTGCCACCACACCCAGCCCAATCCATAAAACTCTTAAAATCATAAAATAACAGAGTTGTAAAGGAACTCTGAGAACTTCTGTCAAACCTCTACTTTGGCACAATATAACCAATGTATCAACAAGGTGGCCTTTTCTCTACAACATCTACAAAGACAAATAATTCATTAGTTTATGACATCTACATGCATATTTGCTGGCCTGGAGTCCTGTGACTACTTTGAGACATTTATTTTCATTATCAGTTGTAGAAGATAACAACAGTTAGGAACTTACCATAAACATGATAAATGTCTCTCCTCATTCTCTCTACCTATGAATAGAGATTAAAAAAACAAAAAAGGCTGATTTTTTTCCCATTCAACATCTACCCCATTATTTTCCCTTTATTTTTGACTTGCATACATGTATGCGTTCACGCAGATACACAGACAACACACATACACACACACACACACATTCATACATAAATACACCACAAATTCTCCTAGTAGGTAGACAGAAAATATTGTGTACCCCTTGATAGATTAGTAAGGTCATCTGACACTAATAGGGGAGGAGCTGGCTTCTTTCTCTTGGTACATAACAAGGCACTGGCAGTCAGAGTTGGATTCACACTTTTTTTTTTTATCACTTCTAATGCAATGCTAGATAAGAAAACAGGTATAAGCACTTCAGTTTTAAGATGAAAAGAATCCTTGAAACATTATATGAATTCATCTTAAGGAAGATTTGTAAATAACATGCTCTTATCTTTACATAGATGGCACCATTTTGAAATGCCAAGCAACCCTTTTTTGAGTACGCTTTTACAGACTTTGTGCATAAAAATATTTCAGTATCTGTAACTAAATGAAAGGCTTAAAGCTCAGTACTCTCTTTCCCTCGCTCTTTCACTATCAGGGAAATGTTGAAAGTGGACTCATCATTCAAAATGAGAGAGGTGCCAAATTGAGTGAAAGAACCAGTTACGGAGGAGAAACAGTAGAGTCCGGGCAAGTTGCCTAAAAGGGACTCGGGGTGACCTTCATTTTAGAATTGAAAATGTGAATAATTTTTCTTAATTTTTTTTACTGGATTCCAACAATGAAAACAATCTCTGAATTTTTCTTACTTGTTTCTTTTTTTTTTAAACCAAGGCAACAAGGAAATAAGTCAATGAGCTTTAGAGTCATAAAGTTCAAAGCTTGAATCCAAGCACCATTACCTACTTGTTGTATGATCTTCATGAATACATTTAATCATCTTAATTTTCAGTTTCTTCATCCATAATTAGATATTAAAATAATAATTATCTGGTAATAGTATAGGAGTATTAAACAAGAAAAATATAGGTAAATAGAATATTATGTACCATGCATACAGATACTTCTTAACAAACTAATACTTAGATATAATGAATATACACATTAAACTTCTTTGTTGAAGAATCACTACACAAAATCAAGAGACTGAACTCAAGATGGTTAAGTTTATAATATGTTGAAGTGTCTTTACAAGCTTAGAAAAGGAAACACAGACAAAAGACTTAGTCCAATCTATTTATAAGAATAATGTTTCTTATGAAGTGGCTAAGATAAAAATCACATTGGGCCTGGAATGGTGGGGCATGCCTATAATCCTAGAAGCTCAGGAGACTGAGGCAGGAGGGTTACAAGTTCAAAACCAGCCTGAGCAAAAGCGAGGCACTAAGCAACTCAGTGAGACCCTGTCTCTAAATAAAATACAAAATAGGGCTGGGGATGTGGCTCAGTGGTCGAGTGCTCCTGAGTTCAATCCCTGGTACCCCCCCTCCCTACCCCCCCAAAAAAAACCACATTGGTCATTATAAATAAACTCTATTTACATCTTTAGGTTCTCTCTCTGCCCTTCTACATCATGCTCTGTATCCCATAGAGTCAATGGTCAACCTCAACATTGTTGTGTTAACCAGTTCCACAGCCAAGGACTTTGGCTTGAATTTAGCCAGTGGGGATGGATCATCAATAGGAGATAAAAACAAATAAATGAAACAAAAAGAAGAAGAGGAAGAAGAAGGAGGAGGAGGAAGAGGAAGAGGAGGGGGAGGAAGAGGAGGGGGAACAGGAGGAGGAGGAACAGGAGTGAGGGGAGGGGGGGAGGATAAGAGAGGGAGGGGGAAGGAGGAGAAGGAGGAGAAGATAAAAAGAAATTCTATTTCTTCCAAGGATGAAATAATAGATTATGTTTAACTCCTTCCTGAACGAAAATTAATGAATTGCACAAATATACAAAATGTGGAGACAGTTATTCCTGAGACAGGAAAAACAAAGTACACCCTGAAATTTCCCAACTTACTGCCTGCATGAAAGGGTAAAGTTTCTAAGCTGGAAAGCTTGAATTAAAATGTAAAAGATTAGGTATTATTAAGTTCCTCTGTTACACCCAGATTCCTGAGATAGTTAAGTCAACGCCCTACTGGCCATTCAGCCTAGGGCCCTGTGCAGTTTGACACAGGGCCCGAACCAATCAGTTTGAATGTGTACCCAGCTTAGGAGTGACCAATCACCCCCGCCCAACCTGTTCCCACCAATGAATGTGCCAATCACGTCTCAGAGTTGTTGTTCAATTTTCCCTCGCCTCATGATGATTTGTTCTGATGTATGCAAAGCCCACCGCCCTCTCCAAAAAGTGTACTTAAGCTCTGCTTGACCTCTGCTCTGGGCTCTGGGCTGCTCTCCCTTCTTGAGTGAGCACGGAGCCCCAGCGAGCTGGAATGGATCCCCAATAAATCCCCTTTTGCCAACTGCATGGAGCCAGTCTCTTGTGTGGTCTCTTTCTCCAATGCTTCGCCGGACCCTTACATGCAGAGTTTCGAGGCCACAGAGACCTTGCTGTGTTGAGATGAAAGAGGGAAGCAGCTAAAGAGGGGAGTTACAGAGAGAAAGAGACCTCTGCATGTCTTCAACTTGGTATAGATAAATGAATCAGTTCTAATAAAACTCTCCTAGTTTTGGGGAAGAAACAACATAAAAGAGCAGGCAAAATAATTTTGGAGCTAACAAAGGTCAGAGGTAGTTTATGTTCCCACCAGATACAGTAGAAAAGCATAATGATTCATGGACATTTAATAAAAACATTCTAAATCTTATTTCTTCAACAATAAGACAAAATTGACCCTATAAATAATGGCTCTCTCTGGTCCCAACTGAGAAAAACCTAAAAACCAAGTATCAAGCCATATTCTAATAGTTTCACTGCTCTTCAGAGGATGAAAACAAAAACGAAACCAAAAACATCAAGAATTAAATAAACAAATTGATTAGTGTAATCCATGTCATTAACACTATAATACAGAAAAATCATAATTTTCTCAATAAATGCCAAAAAGTTAGAAAAAAATCAATTTGCATTCATGAGAAAAACACTGTGAACTAGAAACAGAATGAAAATTCTTAAATCTCATGCAGAGTATCTACAAAATATTCTAGCTAACATATTGAGTGTTGAAACACTGATTCTTCTAAAATTGGGGTCAAAAGAATGATGTTCATTTGTACTATTTCTATTCAAGATTGAATTAGGAATTCTACAAAAAAAAAAGAGCCAACTAGAATTCTGTAAGTAAAATTAACTATGTTGCTACATATAATGCAATAAGCAAAGTAAATTTTATTTTTATAAACTATCTATACATTTTAAAACATCATTTAGCATAGCATCCAAAAATACCATCACAGTCCTAGGCACCAAACTTTGAAAGTTGTACAAGACCTAAGACTAAAAATTAAAATATGCTGTTGAAAGTAATTAACAAATTCTTAAATAGATATTTCAATTTCAGGTATTGGGGGACTCAATAACATTAAGATGAAAATTTTCTCCAAAACAATCTATAGATTCAATACAATCCCAGTAAAAATTCTAGTCAGCATAATTTTATATATGTAAAATTATATATATAATTGCATTATATATTATAATTATTGATATTATATATATGTAATTATATTTAATATCAAACAAAACACAAAACATACTGGAAAGCAAATGAATGCCTAAAAAATTAAAAATTTAGGAATCATAATACTGAAAGATTTTATAGCGCTACAGTGATTATGACAGTGCAAAATTGCCATAAAGATACACTAAAGATCAGCTTAATAGAGTATGGAGTGATAAAACATGTGGAAAATTTATACACATTTTGAGAAATTGTTTTTGCTGAAATATGAAGTTGTTTCAACAAGGAAAGGAGAATTTCATTTTAATAAACAGTGATTAAATAATTGGTTATCTCAAAAAAATTGGCTGTCTCCATGGGAAAGAAATTTAATTTCAATCCCTATTTCCCTCTACATGCAATTTGTTTTGCATTGTTTCATAGACCTAATGTATAAGACCTGAATCACAAAGTTTCTACTAGAAATTACAGGAGACTATCACCATGACCTTGAGGTAGGAAAGGATTTCTTAAACGGAATATCAAAAGGATAAATTATTTTAAATAAAACAAAAATTTAACTTATTAAAATGAAAAGTTCTGAATGTGAACTGTTAGCATTAAGAAAATGGGTCGATCTATGGATGACAGAAAAATACAAAACCTATATAAGACAAAGAGCTCATCTTCAGAAAAGACAAAAATTTACAAATCAGTTAAAAAGTTGAATAACCCCTCAAATTGGGCAAGGAGTTTTTTTAAAATTGTATGTGCTTTTTAAATTAAAACTACTTTTTTTGCTAAAAATTGTTAATAATCATCTGAGCCTGCAGAAAACCATGATCATTTCAGTGGTGGAGGGTCTGGGCAAGGATTTTAAAAGTAATTTCACAAAACAAGATACAAATGAGAATGGTCAGTTAGTACATGAAAAGGTGATTTATATTATTAACCTTCAGGAAAACACAGTAGTATTTTTAAGAATTTCTAAAAGAAAAAAGAATGACAGTACAAATGTTAAATCTATAGAGTAATGGAATATCTCATTCTTTTATGGTATGAGTCTAAAGGGAACAATTGCTTTAGAGAATTGTTTGGAATTTTGTCATGAAGTTAAATATAAATTTACCCAATGATTTAGTAATTCTACTACTAGATATTTACCCAAGAGAAAAGAACATATATTTTGGAAAGACTTATTCAGTAACATTGACAGGTGTTTTAATGATATAATTAAAATTACAAAGAATCTACATGTGGGGTTAGTGTTGTGGCTCAGTGGTAGAGCACTCACCTAGCATGTGGGAGGCCCTGGGTTTGATCCTCAGCACCACTTAAAAATAAATTAAAAAATAAAGGTACAATACCTTAAAAAAACTTTTTTTAAAAAAAAGAATCTAATATCCAAGAGGAATATAAACAAATAAGCATATATATTTACAAAATGGAATACCATTCATAAATGAATATGAACAAACTATTGATAATTTCCACAATGATGAATCCCCAAACTATTGTATTTAATAAAAAAATTCAGACACAAAAACATCCATACTAGTGGATTCTATTTAAAGTTAAGGAGTTATCATTGATCTATAGTATTAGTAGAATAATAGCTGCAGCTTAAAGATGGTAAACTGTTTAGGAAGGAGCACAAAGAAAGGTTTTCTGTTACAGTTGCACAAGTCTGTGCAATTATCAAAACTCATCAATATGTGCATTGTGTTTTATAATCTGAAAATTATATTTTGTGATCTGGAAATTACATTTTATAATCTGGACATTATATTTTGCCTCAACAATAATAACTTGTTAGAGGTAGGTAAGTCTGAAGAAAGCAAGATAATGCTAGAAATTAAGAATATAGACTTTAGAGCAGGCAACCATGGAAAATATTAACTATTTATATCAAAATAAGGAAGGCACATTAGAAAGGATGGGCAGTGAACATGAGAGCTCATGAATACCAAAAGTCCCAGCATATTGCAAAGAAAAACTGGAAAACTAATGAAATCCTATTAAACTTGTAAATAAGAATTAGGAAAAATAAAGTAAAGGATAGACATTGAACAGGATCTAAGAAATTGGAAGGATATATTGAAATATATATATGCAAGTCCATGTAGATATAAAATAATGTACAAAATTTGATATATGCTATTAGCATCAGCTAGGTGGGCAGAAAGAAAGAAATTTTATTTTCTTTGACCTTTCTGGTGCTGTGAACTCTCAAATATACATTTTTTTAGTGTTCATAATTGTTTTAAGAAAAACATATTTTTCCATTTTCCTATCACTTATTCACCACAGTAAGTCACCAGGTTGTTATTTATACTGGAATAGATATGTTAATTTATTCATTTGCATCATTTATGACTCTTTTCTCAGAAAGAGAAAAACATCTTTATATTTGATTAAACATACCGTGTGTGATTTAAGAGCAATCTTTAAGCATATTCCTCATTTTGTATTGTTTAGTAGCAGTTCTGATAACCCTGACCTCTTGCATGTAAAAGAATAAAAAAGAACTTCAGCAGCTGGTTAGGAGGACAGCTTTATGTTACTGTCATAATGTGAATTTGAGGCAATTGACAGGCATAAAAAAAAATCCATCTAAATGAAAGATTATCATGCATTAAAATATATTCATTGTTTTGCTTTCTTTTTTCTTTTTATCATTTAAATTTTGCCTTGCCTGTTACTACATCACTGTAATGACTCAATCTGGGACAACAAAAACCACTTATAACATTTACACATACATACTCTTTGAACCACTATAATAACTTTGCATTAGAAATTATTTTTGCACCATGGCAATTCCTGTATTGGTTCTTAAAATATTCTTTAATTCTAGTATTTATTCATTTATGCTCTTAAAAATTGGTGAATATCACCAATATGGGTGACATCCTGTCACACACACACACACACACACACAGACACACAAACTCTCCTGTAATATGAATATATAGTGTGTATATATATATATATATTAAATATATAATAATAAGTATATACATATTTATGTATAATAGAGGGAGAATGTCACCAATATGGGAGGCATCCTGCCATACATGCACACACTCTCCCATAATATAAATAAATAAATATGTATATATATGTATACTTATTTATTTATTACACACACACAGACACACAAATAATCTGTCAAGGATTGGTGAAATGGAATGTCCACATAGTAATGGTCACTGGTGAGATTGTAATGCCTAAGATACCAGGAGATTGCTAGCAAAAAAGAAAAAAAGTGGAGGTAATTGGCACAAGCAATATGGCAGAAATCACCGTTGCCCCAGAAGTCTGCTCTCCAGAGGACACTGGCGTTTTTGCCCCTGAGGTTACAAATATCCATTCGTACTATGGAATTCCAGAGAAGGAGACATGACTACATATTCCTTTCCCCTTTGAGAAACATCTCCTGTGGAGGAGCTCTGAGAACAAAGACACCTCTCACAAATGCAGCTGCCCCAACAGTACTTATACTGCAGACCTGGACTCTGGCTCCACTAGACCCAGCCATGCGTCCAAAATTAGAGCCATTGCCATGGAAAGCTACTTCATACTTCAAGCCCCATAATGAAGCTCTCACTATGCATGCCCACTCCATTCACAGGTTCAGCCACTGCACACAGATAGGCCCTGCCCTGAACCCAGAGCCTCTGAATTTTCACAAGTTTGTGTCTCCATTCTCATCATCATTAACTGTTTCCCAAGCATCCACTCTTTACATACTATTACAAACATAGTGGAAAGATTGCCTGCATATCAGGCACAAATGATATTACTTCCTAGATGCCAGAGACATAGTCCTTCTACGTATACCCACAATTCAGGCCTCAGTTCTGTGGTCAACAAACAAGAAGTCTCCCAAGCCCGACAGTACACAAGGGAATGCATTTAACCTCAACTTCCTCAGTGGGAAAAAGAGAGATCAGGAAAACCTTAGAGGCCAATGGTAAAGAAGACTTCAACAACCTTCATTGCCACTGCAAATATTCATAGCTATACCACTGAGGATACCTGAAATTTGTCATCATGAATCTCAGCTGTAGAGTTGTATGAAGACTGTACATCTGTGCCCTCATTGATGGCAGAACCTCTGCACTTCACCCAGAAACTTCTCTAATGCCCCTATAAAGGAAAGTCTTTTCATAGAGAAATCAGCTTATAATATTCAGAAGAGGTGACTGCTTCACCAGTTGTTAAAACAATAAGACAATAAGAAACAAGAAAAACAAAGGTGACATACACCACCAAAAGAATATAACAATTTCTGATTATCCAACACCAAAGAAATGGAGATATATGAACTAACAAAGAATCAAAAATAATTATTCTAAAGGAGTTTGAAACTAGAAAAAATATATAATCACATCAATGATATGTATAATATATGTTTTATATATATATATATATATATACACACACACACACACACACACATATACAGTCAAATACAGTCATATAACAATCTTTCAGTTAACAATGGGTCACATACACAATAATGGTACCATAAGATTAAAATGGAACTGAAAAATTCCTATCATCTATTGAAGCCATAGCTGAAGAAGTAGCACAAGTAAAGGAGAGAGCAGGAAATGAAAAAGAATCACCAGGAAAATTCACAGTGAAGAGTTTAGTAGGAGATTTTAAAGAATTCAAAACCTTCTATAAAAGTCTGAAAACAAGGACTTCAATACAAGACAGGCTTTCAAGAGTACAGAGGAATGTCTGTGATGCATTATCTCCTTACAAGAAAATTTGTGAATAAAAAAAATACAAAACCAGTCAAGCAAACCACCATGAACATATTTCTGAAGAGTGACACCTCCTCAACAATAGCCTCATGCAGATTCTTCAAGAGAGATTCCAGAAAAAGGTATTTCTAACCAGCAAAGATGAGAGCTCCATGTGTGTTACATCCCTGAAGACCTCTCAGTACAAGATATGGAGGTGGAAGACAATAATATGATGATCCTGACCCCATATAGGCTTGGGCTACAAGATTAAATTATTTAAAATTAGAAAAAAAGCTTCTAGAATAAGTACATAAAGAATATGTTTGTGAAATTATAAATAGTTTGAGTTTTAAGTGTTGTTATAAAAGATTCAAAAAGGTAAAAATTAAAAAGCTTATAAAGTTTAAAAGTAAGATGAGGTTATGGATGGAGTTGGAGAATATAATACTAAGTGAAGTTAGCCAATCCCAAAAAAACAAATGCCAAATGTTTTCTCTGATATAAGGAGGCTGATTCATAGTGGGCTTGGAAGGGGAAGCATGGGAAGATTAGATGAATTCTATATAGGGAAAAGGGATGGGAGGGGAAAGGCGGGGATGTCGGTAGGAAACACGGTAGAATAAGATAGACATCATTACCCTAAGAATGTATGAAGAAATGAATGGTGTGAAAATACTTTGTATATAACCATATGAAAAATTGTGTTCTATATGTGTAACATGAATTGTAAAGCATTCTGCTGTCATATATAACAAATTAGAATAAAAAATGGAAAAAAGAAGTTTTTATAAATAGAATAGCTTAAGTGTATAGATTTAATAGAGATTTTGGTAGTGTACAGCAGTGTTATAGGCCTTCACATTCATTCTGCACTCACCTATTAACATACCTAAAATAATCTTCAGTCCTGTAAGTTGCTTTTATGGTAATCAACCCATACAGATGTACCATTTTTATCTTTAATTGTCTATTTTCCGGGGCATTTTCTATGTTTAGATATACAAATACTTAACATTGTGTTACAACTTCTATGTCCTGTTTAATGTAGAAATATGCTGTATAGGTTTGTATTTTAGTACCAATAGACAATAGCATGTAGCCTGAGTATATAGTAGGCTCTACTATATAGGTTTATGTAAGCACAATCTATGATGTTCAAACAATGGGATTATGTTACCTAATGATGCATTTCTCAAGACATATCCTTATCTTTAAGCAATGCAGACAAATAATTCTACATAGAAAAAAATAAATAAATGACCAAAATAAGAAATTTGACACACCTATTGAAATTATAGTTTTAAAATTATCAAATACAAATTTTGGAGATGAAAAATACAATGAATGAAATAAAAAAAATGAAAGAAAGCATCAATAGAGGAGCTGATCAAATGAAAAAAAAGAACCTGTGAACTCAAAGATGGGTTATTTGATAATCAGTCAGAAGAGGAGACAGAAAAAAAATGACAAGAAAAGAAGAAATTCACAGGATTCATGGAACAGCATCAAAAGAATAAGCATTCAAATTATAGGTATTCAAGAAGGTAAAGGGAAAGACAAAGTGGAAGAAAGCTTATTTAAAGAAATAACAGGAGAATACTTTCCTAATATGGGAAAAGATATAAATATTGAGGTATAGGAGGGTCAAAAGTCTTCAGTCAGATTTACTCCCAAGAAGAATAGATCATGACATATTATAATTAAACTGTCCAAAAATCAAAGACAAAGAAAATATTCTGAAAGCAGCAAAAGAAAATAAGCATACAAGGGAATTCCAATAATGGGAGTAATAGTTTTCTCAGTAGAACTTTACAGGACAGGGGAGAGGCGATGACATATTCAAAGTGTTGAAAGAAAAAAAAAATGCAAATCTCCAGGCAAAGTTGTTCTTTGAGATGAATGAGAGACAAAGACAAAGGGAAAAAACGCTGAAGAATTTATCACCAGGAGGCCTGTTTTACATAAAATACTGAAAGAAAAGAGTGCTATAAAATATAAAACTAAGTACACAGTCAAATTCAGAATACTCCAATTCTGTAATAGTGGTATGTAAACCACTTATATTTTAGTATGAATATTTAAAGCCAAAAATATGAAAAATAATAATGACAATAATTTATTAAAGCACATACAACACATAAAGCTACAGATCATGATATTGAAAATAAAAAATGTGGAAGAGATGGAGTAAAAGTGTAACTTTTTTATTAGAAATCAAAATTATGCTGTATCAACTTAAATAGTCTATGCTAATTTTAAACTGTTTTGTGTAAGCCTTTTGGTAATCAGAAAGCAAAAATTTACATTAGACACACAAAAGATGAACAACATGTTCCCAAATGATCAATGGTTCATACAAGACAGTAAATGTAAAATTAAACTATCTTGAGAAAATTAATAGGAAACTGTTATAATTTGTATTTTAAATGTTCCCCAAACGCCTAAATATTAAAGACTTATTCTCAGCTTGGTAGCATTGAGAGTGGATGGAAACTTAACAGGAAAGGCCTAGTGAGAGTTTTCTTCTCATTTGAATTATACCTCTGAAGAGATAGAAGGATCCCAACTCTTTCTCTTCTCCTTTCATGTCCTGGCTGTAAAATGAACTGTTTGCTGTATACATGTTCTCACTATTATGTGTTACTACCCATGACCAAAAACCTAATCATAGTGGATCAACTCGATCTTGCACAGAAAACTTCAATTCTGTGAGTCAAAATAAACCTTTCTCTTTATAAGTTGATTTTTCTCAGGTACCAGTAATAGAAAACTGATTAATGCAGGAAATATAACATATCCAATGTATCAGATGCAACAAAAGAAATCCTAAAAGGAGATTTTATTGTGATGAATCCCTATATCACAAAAGAAGACAGATCCACAACAAACAATGTAATGTTACAAGGATCTAGAAAATGATGAAAAAGCTAAGCCCAAAGTTACTAGAAGCAAAGCAAGAATAGATACACAGGAAGAAATAAATGATAGAGAATAGAACTACAATTGAAAAGGTTAACAAACCTAAAACTTAGTGTTTTCAAAAAATAAATCATCAAACCTTTAGTTAGACTATGAAAATAAGATTCCAATAAATTAATGACTCAGAAATAAAAGTGGAAATATTATAACTGATAGTGCTAAATACAAAGAGAATATTATAAGCAATTGAACACCAACAAATTATATAACCTAGAAGAAACAGAGAATTCCTAGAAATATATAAATTGCCAACAAAATCATGAAGAAATAAAAAATATGAACAGAATAATAAGTAAGAAGACTGAATTCACATTAAGCTTCTCATAAAAAATCCCAGAACCAAATTACTTTATTGCAAAATTGTACAAAACATAAAGGAAATAGCATCAATTATTTTCAAACTATTCTTAAAAAACTAATAAGGAGCGCTGGGGATGTGGCTCAGGCGGTAGGAAGCTCGCCTGGCATGTGTGAGGCCCGGGTTTGATCCTCAGCACCACATACCAACAAAGATGTTGTGTCCGCCGAGAACTGAAAAATAAACGTTGAAAAATTATCTTTCTCTCTCTCACTCTCTCTTTAAAAAAAAAAAACTAATAAGGAGAGAAATTTCCAAACTCATTTTATGAAGCTAGCATTACCCCGAGACCAAAGCTTGAAGAAGACTCAATGAACATAGATGCAAAAATCTTTCCACAAATACTAGCAAGCCAAATTCAGCAACACTCATTAAAACCATCATTCACCATAATCAGATGGTTTTATTGGTGGGATACATATGCACATAAGTAAATGTGGTACACCACATTAACAAAAGAAAGAACAAAACTATGTGTTCTGTTTAATAGATGCAGAAAGGGCATTAGACAAAATTCAACATTCTTTTATGATAAAAACTCTTACAAAATTAGGCATAGGAGGAATGTAATTCAACACATTTAAGACTATACCACAATCTCATTGCTAACATTATAATCAGTGATGAAAGTTGAAAGCATTTATTTTAAGGTAAGAAATAAGATAAGACATCCATCTGCCAACTTCAATTAAAGTCCTAGCCAGAGTAATTAGGCAAAAGAAAGAAATAAAAGGTCATTCATATCAGAAAAAAAAGAAGTTAAATTTTCCTGTTTATAGGAAAATTCTTATCTAGAGAAATATTATATATAGAGAGAAATATATATATAGAGAGAAATATATATATGTATATATATGTATAAATTTCTTATATGTAGAAATCCCTAAACAATTCACCAAAAACCTAGAATTATAATCATAGAGTTAGAATAAATAAATTCAGTAAAGTTAAGGAATACTGAGTCAATTATAAGAATCAATAGTGTTTCTATACTAACAATGAGCTCTCTAAAAAATAAACCAAGAAAACCACCCCAGTAATAATAGCTACAAAATAAATACATGAGGATAAATTTAATCAACAAAAAAGATTTACAAACTGAAAATTGTGCAAGATTGATTAAAGAAATTGAAGAAGGCATAATGAATAATGAATGAAGCAATGGATGATATCTCATGCTCTTGGATT
This sequence comes from Ictidomys tridecemlineatus, assembly GCF_052094955.1. Taxonomy (NCBI): domain Eukaryota; kingdom Metazoa; phylum Chordata; class Mammalia; order Rodentia; family Sciuridae; genus Ictidomys; species Ictidomys tridecemlineatus. The sequence goes on along the minus strand of NC_135479.1, from coordinate 117,935,864 downwards.
TGAAGAAATAACAGGGTTAAAATATATTATTTGTGGTGAACTTTAAATTCAATGAAATCCCTGTTAAAATTCTATCAGCACTTTTTTGTAGAAATCAAATTCTAAAATTTAGATAGAACACACACACACACACACACAGAGACACAAATCTAAATAATCAAAGTGATATTTAGCAAAAAGAACAAAACCAGGCATCACACTACCTGATTTAAAAATCTACTATAGAGCTCTAGTAACCAAAATATCAATGGTAACATGAAAACACACACATATACCAATGGAATAGAACATAAAGCCCAGAAATAGATCCATATATTTATGGTCAATTGGTTTTTGAAAAAGATGCCAATACAATGGTAAAAAGGTAAAAAGGTAAATGGTGCTGGGAAAACTGGATATCCACATGAAGAATATGATTAGACTCACATCCTCACACAATATAAAAAAAATCAATTCAAAAAAGATTGAAGATTTGAACAAGACCTGAAACTTTAAAACTACTAAAAGAAAATATGAAACTTTAAAATTACTTGTAGATAGCTTCATGATGTTGGTATAAAGAAGGATTTTTTTGGATATGACCCTAAAAGCACAGGCAACAAAACCTAAAATCGACAAATTAAATTATAACAAACTGCAAACATTCTGCATGGCAAAGGGAACTCAAACAACTCAATATAAAAATGGGCAAATAAATTTTCGTAGATTGGATTGTCTCCCAAAAGTCCATGTGTTAAAGGCTTGACCCCTGTTCTCACAGTGGTGCTATTGTGAAGTAGAGGAATCTTTAAGAGGTGGGATCTAAAGGGAGGTATATAGGTCATTGAAGGGACACCATTGAAGAAGATAGTGGAATCCAGCTTCTTCCTTACTTTCTTTTGCTTCCTGGTAATGAGGTCAGTGGTTTTGTTCTAGCACACTCTCCCACCATGATATATTGCCTTGCTAGAAGCCCAAAACCAATGGAGCTAATGAATCAAAGACCGGATTTCCAAAACTGTGATACAAAATAAAACTTTTCTCCATTTAAGTTGATTATCTCAAGTATTTGTTATGGTATCAAAATCTGACTCACACAGGAACTGAATAAACAATTCTCAATGTAAGACATGGAAATGACCAATAGGCATATGAAAAAAAATTCGCATCACTATTCAGAAAAATGAAAGTCAAAACCACAAGGATATACCAACTCACACCTATTAAAATGACTCTAATAAAAAAGACAAAAAGCAAGTGTTGGTGAGAATGTGGAGAAAAGGGAACTCTGTACTGTAAGTGGTAATATAAATAGGTATAGCTATTATGGAAAATAAGTATGGCTCCTCAAAAATTAAAAGTTAAACTTCCATATGATCCACCAATCTTACTACTGGTTAATATTCAAAGGATATGAAATCACTATTTTAAAGAAACATCTGAACTGCCATGTTTACTGCAGTAGTGCTCATGGTAGTCAAGAATAGAATCAATCTAGGTGCCCATCAATGGATGAATAAAGAATATTTGGTGTACATTACATGCAAACAAATGCTATAAAGTCTTTAAAAAGAGAAAAATCCTGTCATTTGTGAAAACCTGGATGAAACTGGAGATTATGTTAAGGGAAATAATCCAGGCACACAAAGACAAAAACTGTATTGTCTTACAATTATATATATATTTTTTAAAAAGTCAACTTCATGGACAGAGAGGAAAACGGTGGTGGTTACCAGAGGCTAGCAGGTAAACAGATTAAGATGTTGGTCAAAAGACACAAAATTTCAGTTAAATAGGAATAATGATTTCAAGAGAGCTATTATACATAATGGTGACTGGAATTTATAGCAACATAACATATATTTCAAATTTTCTGAGTAGATTTTATTGTTTTCAGCACATACAAAGAGTAGTATAAGTATATGAAGTAAAACATGTTAAATAGCTTTAGTCAGCTTTAGTCCATTTTTTGTTGCAATAACAAAACAACGCACATAAGATAACTTATGATGGATGGAAAATTATTTAGTTCATAATTCTGGAGGCTGGAAGTCCAAAAGCATGGCACTGGTATTCTGTGAGGGCTTTCTTGCTGTATAAGATTGAGAAGGCATCACATGCTGGGACAGAGAAACAATAACAGCTCAGGTGTTTCTTCTTTTAAAGCAACAAATGCCATTATAAGGAATTTACCCTCATGATCTCTTCTAAATCTAATTACATCAAAAGGATCCATTTCCAAATACCGTTAATATATGAATTTAAAGATTATGCTTCTAATGAACGAATCCTAAGGGAGTTCTCCAAACCATAGCATAGCCATTCCACAATGTATACATATATCAAAACACCATGTTGTATGCTATAAACATATGTAAATTTTATTCATCAACTCAAAAAATAATTTTTAAAAGTTCATATTCTTTTTGTATTCCCTTCAATATTAATAATGTTATAACTCCTAGATCTTGGCCCTGCACATTCCTAAACTCATCAACACCAATAACTTCCCTAAGTGCCACTTTTGTGCATACCTAATGCTGAGTCACCAAGAAAGATTCAATATATTTGTTCTCCATCACCATTGTATCTTGTATAATATAATGGCAATCATCACACTAAATGGCAATTGATTACATTAGTTTCCACTATTAAATTGTCACCCACTGTAACTATTAAAATTAAAAAACAAGTATTCTCAAAATCATATAAACCTATTGTCTCTTTTCCCCCATTTTCTTACCCATTCTAAATTTGCTTTCATATACTCATGTTTCTATTCTTTAGCTTCATACTTCAAATTTATTACTATTACCTAATTATGGCTAAAGGGAGGGAAAAATAAAATATAGTAAATGTCAACTAGAGAATACCATGATATTTTGTTGTGAATTCACTATAATTTATGCATTGATAAACAAGCTTTTAGTTTCAGAAATTTATTTGTTTGGACTCCATAAACCAACCCTATGCAAATTAATATCTGTATTCACATCCAATCTATGCTATATCCATGAATGTGACCATTTTTATGCCTTGAATTTTGGGGCTCAATATTGTAGAATAGATACATATTCTAGCAAACTATTAATGGATCTTTTCGTAGTGAAAAGACTATAAGGAAGCCAGGCACAATGGCGCACACCTGTAATTCCAGAGGCTCAGTAGCTGAGACAGGATAATCACAAGTTCAAAGCCAGCCTCAGCAATGGCAAGGCACTGAGCAACTCAGTGAGACCCTGTCTTTAAATAAAATACAAAATAGGGAATGTGGGAATGTGGCTCAGTGGTTGAGTACTCCTGAGTTCAATCCCTGGTACCAGAAAAAAAAAAAAAGCCATAAGGCTTGACTCTTTTGCTATTACTAATAATAATTGATATTAATAAATAAAAATAGTATCTACACATGTCTGTGACTTTTTGTGTACCAGTCACTATTCTAAGCACTTAGCATTTAATCCTCTCAGTAACCTGCTTTGATAGATATTAACATTTGTCCATTTACAAACAATGAGACGAAGGCACAGAAAGGTATTATGCTGGGGGGAATTTAAAACCAGACAGTTTGGCTTCAAGTTCTTTGTTCTTAATCATTATATCTAACCACCTGTCGATAAAATATACTGATATAGATTAGATTCAGAAATGAGTGAGGAAAGGTGACACAGGGCAAGAGAAGCCCATTCTGCTGAAGCAGATCATGGAAAAGGCAGTTTGGTTCTGTAGCCAGCCCTTCCAGACTTGACATTCCTCTGCAACAGTATAGCCCCTTTCCTCGCTGTGTGGCAGCAATGTTATTCTATAGCCTGAGTTGTTCCTGAAACTTCACTGTGTTTGGCTTTTCTAGCTCTCTCAATAATGTTGATAACCATCTGGTAATAATCCATTATTTCCCTAAACAAGCTAAAGTAGAGTTTGTTTAAACTCCCAGTTCCTTACCAATATCGCCTTTGGCACCAAAAGTGGGGCCCAGTTGCAAATGGCTGCAACAACAAAAAACAAGACAGGTGTCTTGCTACAGAAAGAATAATTCTGAGGCCATGGACAAAAATGAGATTAAGGAATTTGCTTTCCAACCAGAATTCACTTTTACAGATGCCCTCAAACTTGCTACCTTTAAGTTGACTAAAATAGGATCAAAAGACACAAATAGATTGGGAAAATTACATGAAATGATTTTCAAGTAGTGGACCTTAGGCAATGATGAACAACAATCCCTGACAAAGTAAAAACAAAGAAGGTAGCTCTGCAGTTGCTTCAACTTGCTGTTTTGAAGCCATTTTCAGGATGTAACTAGAAAAAGGAAACTAAGTCAGAGACAGGTGGACTTCCTGAACTGAGAAGGATAGGGAGATATAAGCTGTAGTGTTACCAGGAAAGACCACCAGAGAGGGAAGAACAGCTCAAATAAAGAATCCCAGAGATCTTCAGAGCACCTCTCCCTAAGTATTTAGCTGACTATTATCACAGCATGAAAGAGGAAACCACCAGAGACTAGGAAAAGCAATCACAAAGTTTTATAATAGTGTACAATGGCCACAAGGACTGAGCATAGTGCTTGTTCCAAGTCAGATTGGAAACCCTTATGATTCACAGGAAATTGCATGGAGTACTCAGAACTCTTGCCTCAGTAACAGAGGATAGGTTGCGAAGCATAGTTCTGTTCTAAACAAAAATAATAATGTGGTGTATGGTTTACAATATATTTAAAACTAAAATGTAACAAAACATAAAGATCAGTACAAAAGAAATCGAAGTATACTATTATAAGGGTTTTTAAAAAATTTTTGTTAGTTGTAGATGGACACAATACCTTTATTTTATTTACTTATGTTTTATGTGTTGCTGAGAATCAAACCCTGTGCCACACACGTGTTAGGCGAGTGCTCTACCACTGAGCCACAACCCCAGCACCCTATCATAAGGTTTTAATGTTATATATTATCTGGCATATCACTTGAAGGTAGTTATGATAGGCTAAAGTTGGTATACTAAAAACCTTAAAAGAGGCATTGGCATTTAAAAAAAGAAAAAAATACAGCTACCAATACAACCATAAGGATATATATACAAATAATCTATTATAAAGAGAAAATGAAGCCAAAGAAAACCGAACAGATGGGACAAATAGAATATAAATAGCAAGCAATAGATTTAAACCTCACAGCATCAATAATTACATGTAAGGCAAATGGTACCAATACTCCAAATAATTTTGGACATTATCAGGTTGAATATAAACAAACTACTTAATATGTGTGCTATATGAAATTGACATCAATTATAATAAAAATGGGTTCAAATTCAAAAGATAGAAAAATACGTTTCATGCTAACAATAATCAGAAGGGGCCTGGAGTGGTTATACTAAAATGAAAGTGGATTTTAAAGCAAACAATGGCAGGAGAAATTTTTGTCATAATGATAGGAATTGAATTTATCAAGAGAATTTAACAATCCTGAATGTTTATGTACTTAATCAGAGAGTTTCACATTGCACAAGGCAAAGATTAAGAAAATTGCAAAGACAAATAGAGAAATCCACAATTGCAGTTGGAGATTTCAGTAACTCTCTCACAACAATCAATAGGGTTAATTATTTGAATAAGTAGATAGAAAATCAGTAAGACAGTAAGAGTATAGATTTGAAAAATAGCATCAACTGTCTTGACCTACTTGGTATTTATAGAAAATTCCACATAAATGTGGCATAATACATATTTTTTTCAGACATGTGTAGATAATTTAATAAGATATATCATATTTGGAGCAAAAACACAAGTTTAAAAGATTCAAGTCATATAAAACATGTGTTATGTCTAAATCAAATATTTTCACAATAATATTTAGTCATTATTCTACCTGATTTTACCCTCTTTTTTTTCACGAATTTAATAGTTTTCCAGAATTGCCATGTTGTGTGATATCCATAGATAAAGAAATAAATAGAAGAATTCAACTAGGTTTTGTTGTTGTTGTTGTTGTTGTTATTGTTGTCATTTGTTTGTTTTTTGGGTAAAGCCAGGCATTAAAGATATGTTTTTAAATTTAAGACTATAATAGTCCTCTAATATTTTTCTAAAAGGTCTTTATTTTTCCAAAATTATATTAATTTCCTTCGTATCTAAGACTTCTGTTGCTGTTTTAAACTACTTAATATTTATTTCTAAAATTTCTCAGTTTCAATTTCTAACACTGAAAACTCATTTTTCAACTATTTCCTTTCATCTTTTGTTATTCACAATGGAAGTTCAACATGAATTTGTTTCAGAAACAAATTCATCCTCTCTCCTACCAAATCAGTTTCTCCTATTGACCTGCTTTTGTAAATGCTGAATTCTTTGAATTGCTAGCACTTGAAACAGTAGCAGATATGATGTTCTCTTTTCATGTCCACTTCATTTTCACTCTGCTTAGTGAAATTTTATTCCTTTGACACATCTACCTGCTAGATGGTAAGTGCCCTGAGAGTAGAGCACATATGTTAATCATCTCTTTATTAATTTCCCACAATACTGAGACCAGACTCAATACACAAGAGGCATGGTGGGATGATTCAAAAATGATTGTTAGATAAAAATGCCAGCAAGTTATTTCTGATTATTTAATACTGAAGATACAATGTTATTGGTATAACCAGAAAATTTATATTATTCACTAAAACCAATTCATTATGTAACACAGAACTATGAGTCTGTTCATGAGCCCCTAGGCATAATCAAACATGACAATGTGATTTCCTTTACCTTTGAATTTAACACTGTCATAAAATGCCAGTATGTTCGGTATTGATAAAAATTAATATTTTATGATATGGGGACCCCAAGTTCTGTTCTTACTTACATAGAATGTACTGGGTGGGAGGAAATACAGTATTATCTGATAGTTTAAATTTTGCATTGAGCTTTTTGCACCTAGATTTGTGCCACTAATACAAATAGCTATGAACTGAAAGCTGGGAAATGCATTAACAAAGACCCCAGTGTGAGACCCTTGTTTAGTTCACAGTAGTAGAGACCTTGCCTATTACACTGTAGTAATATTTGAGGAGATCAGGTCATAACCAGAGTCATGACAGCATGACAGGCCACCCAGGTTTGCGGGGTGGAATTTGACCATATGGCTGCATGAAAATGCAAGTTTGTGGGGAGTTGCCAAGAGTGAAGAAATGGCCCAATTCAGAATATTTCAGAATGGAACAATGTCTGTGAGAACAAGGTGAGAGCACTCTGTTGGTGCCTGAGAAGTGATAGCATCTTAATTGCTAAACATCTCGAAGGATTACTTCCCAATTGTCTGGGTTAGAGGCACTGTCTGATTTGCAGGCGCCATGTTTAGAATTACCTTTCTTTAAGGATTGCAATTTTATTGGGATTCTAAAATCATTATGTCAATTAGTTGCACTTCGCTGACACCATAGGAGGTTTTGCTTACCAGAAGAAATAATCTGGATGAATAATATAATAAGAGGGGCACTATTCCCCAGTCATCTAATCTGAAAGGTAAAGGTTTTTCCATGTGAATTATGGCACATTTTAAAACATAACTAGCAGCTTTCCCATTTTTATTTCTAAACTTCATTTGAAAATTTGGGTGTGTAGACCTGATACACAGCAGCTATGACTACAGTCAAAATCAGTTGTGCTATTTTGACTTTATTATTTCGTGTTTTTTTAATCAAGCAGTTTGCAGTAACTTAGGTCAAGTATTTGGCTTGACAATTCAACTAAAGTGAATTTTGAAAATAACCTGAAATTATGATAGTGCAAGAACTATTTCTTAGTTTATTTAATTCTCAGAGAAATAAACCAGCTTACATTTCTGAACTAGAAAGCTGAATTAGGAAGGAGAACACAAGTATTATATTCACTTACTTTTGGTAATTCCTTTAATTATAATTTTAAATGTGTAATTTAGAAAAGTTGCAGGTAGTTAATAAATGAGTCAGTCTTTATTCCATTAACAAACATTCATTGAGTGTCTAATACTACATAAAATATGCTAGTTTCCTCAGTAGCATTGGAGGCAAGGTGTTTCTTGAAAAACAGTCATTGTTCTAAAGCATAAGCAAGAAATTGAATCCAACTATATTAATTTGTTTCTATTATAATTAGAAATATAAACAGGAGCATGGTAACATGCTTAAAAACAAATGCCTATTTTAGTTAGAATTCTTAAAAAGAAAGGCTTACATAAAAATAAATTAGAATTTAGAATTTATCAATTATTGAACTATGCATAAATTATAATCAAATGAAGGAGTTAAATCAAATGGACTCAATTTCATTACAGATATAGATAAGACAATAAGATAAGTCTGTTTTAAACATCTTTCCTTCTACCTTAGAGAGATGGAAACATTTTTCTGGCCTAAAATTTGAATAGCACTTGACAATTCTTTTTATTTTAATGACTTGAAAAGTTAACCTATGATGAACTAGGATCAAATTGAAAAATAGGATCAATATAACAAAATAGATATAAAAGAGTCTTGATGGGTCTTTTGTCCATAGTTTGCTAATACCTATTGACTTGCTGAATTTCTGATTTCTAAATAGTATAGCAACATTTATACCATGCCCTGCCTATTGGCCAATTTAATGTCAGCTAAAAATAAAAGGCATATGACCCACCAATCCCATTCCTGGTTGTACATCCAATGGAAATAAAATTAGTATGTCAAAGATAAATCTGCACCATCACCCCACCCCACCACATTCACTGCATCATTATCCACAGTAGACTAAAAATGGAAGCAACCTAAGTGTCCATCGCCTTCTGAATGGACGAAGAAAACTGTGATACATATACAACAATGGAACACTATTCTGCCATAAAAAGAATAAAATCTTATCATTTGCAACAGTATGGACAGAACTGGTGGTCATTATGTTAAGTGAATTAAGGTAGGCATGGAAAGACAAGCACGCATGTCCTCAATCACATGAAATCTAAAAACATTGATTGGTAGAAGTTGATAGTAGAATGATGGTTACCAGAGGCTGGGGACAGCAGAGGAGAGGAGAGATGGGGAAGGGTTGATCAATGGGTACTAAGCTACACTTAGAGCAAAAATTTCTGGTGTGCTATTGCTCAGTAGGGTGATAATAGATGATAATAATATACTGCACATTTCAAAAATCTAGAAGAAAGAATTTTGAAAGTTTTCATCAAAAATAGATTATAAATGCTGAGGAGACAGACATGTTTAACCTTATTTAAACATTGACAATGCATACATGGGTCAAAATATTGTTTGTTACCCAATAAAAAAATGTTTTATATTTTTATGTACCGTAAGTTAAAAATAAATGTAATTAAAAATTTAAAAAATGGATTGAAGTATTAGAAACATGAATTATTACATGAAAAAAGAGAGAGACAACAGACAAAATCTAGCCGCATAGTCCTTATCCACAGATAATTTTTGTTGTTGTTGTTTTGTTTTTTGTGTGTAACAGGGTCTCACTAAATTGCTTAGAGCCTCGCCAAGTTGCTGAGGCTGGATTTGAACTTGTGAACTTGTGATCCTCCTGCCCAAGCCTTCCAAGCCACTGGGAACACCCGTGTGCACCACCACACCTGGCTCCTCAGATACTTTTTTAAAATTCTCTAATTAACATAGAAAAAAAGAGAGAAGAATCCATGTAATTTGATTCATGGGTTAAAATTAAAAATACATACTTTAACATGAAGAATTAAAAATTAAGTATTATGTAGCATAATTAATAGATAGAGAATGCAATAATTTTGGAAAAATACTGTTTATAATCTTATTTTAATCTGGCGTACAAAATTGTATGGGTATTATTGGAATAGCTGGAATAATTTATTTTGTTTAATACATAATCTTACTATAAAGGCCACAGTATATATAACTCAGTATCATGTTGAATATATATTTTTAAACAAATAAAGGAAAACATCCTGATTCTGATCCTCATCTATTTCTAAACAAAATCAATACTACTACAACTACATTTTCTATAACTACTGCAAAATAATGATATGAGTACAGACTTATCAATAAATTGAAGATTTATTGCAGAAATATAAATATGTGCCTAAGTTATAACCATGGGATATTTCAACACATAAATTGGCAGTAGTGCTAAAAATTAAAGTTATAAACTCTAAATATAAAGGCACCTGAACTGCTGAGTATTTGTCATACTATTATTGCATCATGAACAAAATATTCCAAATTTGAGCTCAAGGAAAGATCACAGATAGGACTTTATTATGTCATTGGTAGTCAAAATGGCTCTAAAGAACAGATGTTGAAGAACAAACTACTACTGGCTTTTGGTGTAAAAAAACCATAGTCGGAGTGTAACTTACGTATTTATTTATTTTATTGGTAGTGGGAATAGAACCCAGGGCACTCTACTATTGAACTACACATTCCAGCCCCAGACACCCCAACATTTTGGGAAGTACTGGGGATTGAACTCAGGGGCACTCAACCACTGAGCTACATCCCCAGCTCTATTTTGTATTTTACTTAGAGACAGGGTCTCACTGAGTTGCTTAGTGCTTTACTTTTGCTGAGGCTGGCTTTGGACTGATGATTTCCTGCCTCAGCCTCCTTAGCTGCTGGGATTACAGCCATGCGCTACTGTGTCCAGCCCCCAGCCCTTTTGATATTTTTAAATTTTGAGACAAATTCTCCAACTAAATTGCCCAGGTTGGCTTCTAATATGTGATCCTCCTGCCTCAGCCTCTTGATTAGCTGGGGTTATAGGTGTGTGCCTCACTGTGTCTGACAGAGTGTAAATGGTTTTTTAAAGTTAGATATTAAAAGAGCATACATGAGGATGGGGTGTAAATTTAAATAATTTCACAATAATTTGCAATTAAATAGGCTTAGACTTTAGAAACATGTTCATGGGCTTGACATTTTAGAGAGACGATAATATTCAAAAACTGATTTTGGTCTTCAAAATATATGCTTGTGCCAAGACAGATTATCTAAGATTGAATCACTGGTTTTACTATATTTCTAGAGAGTTCTTATTTGTGAAATTTCAACAATGATATCATCTGTGTTATAAGGTAGTTATGAGGATTAAATGCCAAAATGTATGCAAAATACCTAGAACAAGATTCATCATTCCCTCTGCTATCACCATGGCATAAGCCATCATTTCCTCCTCACACCACTACAGAAGTTGCTCCCCTCTGCTCCCTATCTCCACCAAGCTCGTCAATAATCAGTATCTCTATAGTGATTCTTTTAAAACCTAAATGAAAGCATGTCACTCTTGATCTTACAATTTCCTTGACTCCTCAATGCAGGTTTGGTAACAACCATTCTTAGAAGTTGCCCACTGGAGTCCCCATGATGTGGACTCCTTTAACTGATCTCATTTCCTCCCGCTCCACCTGACAAATTGTAGTCCAGCTTTGTCTTTTCGCATGTCCTCTCTGCCTGGAAGCTCTTGTCCAGATGTGCAGAGGGTGCACTCTTTCCCCTCTTGTTCTTAGCAGTGACCATCTTATTCAGGAGATTTCCCAACACCAACCAGATACAATCACTCCTTCTATTCCCCAGACTTCCCTTGCTTCCTAGCCTAGCTTTATTTTCCTACAGTATTTACCACCACCATATCACAAATCAAATCTTTTGTTTGTTTGTTTGTTATCTATCATATCAGGTAGTTTCTGTTTGGCTCCCCAGAAACACCTCCTCTTCCCTATCTGACTTTTTGTCTGGGTGACTTAACTTTACTAACTATGTGAAGGCATTCTCCTATCCTCTGGCCATCTGGGTAGATTTGACTGATGGGGACCCCAACGGTATAATAAAGAGAAGAGACAAGGAAGATGATTTCTTCCCCAAGATCATTTTAGACTGACTGAAGTCACTTCAGGCTGGTTGTTTTCCCTTACTAAAGGTCACTCCTCAAGGGTGAGCTCTTAGACATCTGGGCTACTGAAAGTGTGAACTGAGAACCCCAACACTGGCACTCTCTGGGAGCTGAGTAGATGAACAGATTCTCAGGTCCTAATTCATACTTACTGATCTATAGTCTTCATTTCAACAGATTAATGTGCTCCATGGGATTCAAAGTCATGTTAAGTTTGAAAAGCACTGTTTTCTAGGCTCTAGTAATTTTTGTCTCTTTAAGCTTAGTGGAAACAACAGCCTTCGTTCTATGAAAACTAGTTTGCAGCACTGTTCTTTGTGCTTCCCCTACATCTTAACAATTTTTTATAAATGGCTCCTTTTAAATAAAATCCTTTAAAAAATTTTCTAATTGTTTCTCTCTCCGCCCCCTGCATGTATGTGTGTGTGTGTGTGTGTGTGTGTGTGTGTGTGTGTTTGTGTGTGTGTGTTGGGATACAGACTGATCCACTATGAATTTCTTGAGGAGACATTTTGTTTAAATGTACTGCTTCATTTTGCCAAACCCCAGAACAGGTTTCTGCCTCTCAGTGCTTTTTGATTCCCTGAACAGTACCTGGCAGCAAATGTTATCAAATAGTTAGTAAATTAGTGAATAATAATGTATTATGATTTCTATTACCACTGTTACATTATCTCTAGTTTTGGTGTTTTATTAAAACATGATAAATCCTAATATTATCAAAACAAAAAGAGCTCCAAAATCAATAATCTCTTCTTCTTTTCCCAGTAGTGTGTGTTTATGTGTGTGTGTGTGTGTGTGTGTGTGTGTATAAAACAAATGGAGAGGTCTTTTGGGAAAAGTAACAAAAATCAAATAGGAGTTGGCCATATAAAGATAAGAAAGTTTTCCAGGCAGAGGAAACACCAGAAAATGTTCAGAAGGCTTAGAAATTAGTAGGTGCTTGATATATTTGAAAAATTGATAGAATCCAGATTTTCTTAAAGCACACAGGATGATGGAGAGCTTGGCATGAAATCCTTAAGAGAGGAAAGCAGAAAGTAGACTTTCTTAGAACTTACAGGTCATGTAAAAATTTCACATTCTGTTATAAAAAATGAAGCTTGATGAGGCATTTTCTGAAAAGAAATGATATGATCTAATTTATGCTTTTAAAACTTGAATATCATTGTTGATTACAGGATTACTGCAGAATGAGCAAAAATAAAATCAATGAAATAAGTTAAAAAGATCTTTCAGTGGTCAAGGTAAGAGGACTGGAATAAAAGTTGGTAGAAAAAGTAAAAAATAAGAGATGAGTTTAAATTTATATTTAGTTAAACTTGGTGATGAACAAGATTGGGAAGATGAGAACAAATTGAGGATAACTCTAGGGTGTTTGACGACAGGCCAGGAAATTTAGATGTGTGATTCCATGGGATGCAAAGGATTGTTAAAGGAATCATTTTAAAGAGGAAGGTTAAGAGTTCTGTATTGGACATATTAGGATTAAGGTTCCTGGACCCAGCCAAGTAGAGATGCAAAACTGAGTGTTCTAGAGATGTACGTTTATGAGCTGTAAGCATATAAATAATATTTAAATACTTGGGAATGGTGCTGTTTCTTAAAAGGAGACTAGAGAATGTAACTAGGATCAGGGTAAATCCCTGTACAAATCTAATATTTAAGAATCAGGTCAAGTAAGTACAACTAGATATAATCAGAGATAAGAGGAAAATAAGGAGAGGGTGGTATAATAGAACCCTAGAAAGAAAAGACAGATCATGTATATTAGAATTACCACAGACCTTGTCTGACAACAATAGAAGCCAAAAGGGAGTGGGATGGTATCTTTGAGCTTGAAAGGATATAACTATAATCTAGAATTCTATGTCTGCAAAGCTGAAAATTAGTATCAGGGAGAAAATAAGAATAGTTTCATACAAACACTGAAAATGAGTGTGAACTATTAATAGATACTGTTTTAGGAAATGCCAAAAGCCATAATGAAAAAGCTTTTGGAAAAAAACGAAATAATTACTGAATACATAAGATAATGAGAGTAAAAATAATCATAATGACTTTTTAGGGAAGTTGGGATGCATAAGGCATACATTTTATAATTGAGATGCCCAGCCAAATCCTTGACCTTCAAAGTATTAAGCTTAATTAAAGAGAAGAGATAAAATGTGGATACTTACTTACCTGGTACATATATCAGATCCTATTTCAGTGAGGAACCCATATACAGCTAAATTGTTAATGAATGGCCAACAGCTGAATATAAGCTAATTTAAGAGTTTATAACCACAGGGAGGGCATTTGCACACACTTGTAGGTGTTTTTTTTTTTTTTTTTAAATCAATTCCTCACTGGACACTCAGGGAAAGATTGCATGCTTGGTGAGAAAACTGAAAGGGCATCCCTCATGGTGCAGGTCCGGGAGAAAGGAAGAGCAGCCACTACAGAAGTAGCAGGAGGGCTGTCATGGACCACATGCTTGTGTCCTCAATGCAAAGTTCATATTTTAAAATCCTAACCCCCAGTGCAATGATATCAGGAGGTAATTAGATAATTATCTTAGAGCCCTCAAAATGTGATTAGTTTCCTTAAAAGAAGAGTTACTGGAGAGTCGCTTTCTCTTTCTCTTTTCCACATGAGGACCCAGCAGCAAGATGAGGATCTGCAAACCAGGAAAAATGACTTTACCCACCAGATCTGTCAGCACCTTCATCTTGGACTTCCCAGCCTCTAGAATTGTGAGATTTCTTTTTTTTTTAATCTAAGTCACTGAATCTGTAGAAGACTGTAAAAGCACTCTGGGACTGTTTAAAGCAATGGAATTGTTTAAGGTAAAAGTTCATTCAATTATTTTCTCAATCTCTCCTATAGAGCCAAGGATGTAAACCTAAGAAACAGGGGTAGATATCTTGTTACCCCCAGGTAACAGAGGAATACCCTATATAACTGGATGAAGAGAACAGGAAATATTCTTCTACCTAGGAGAGAGAGTCAAGAAAATATTCTGGACCCAGACTTTTAGAAAGCCCTGCCACTGAGATAAGAGCAGAGTCATCAAGAAGACTCCTGTTATCCAGGAATGCAACATCTGCTTATTGCTAATGCTAATCTAGAACATTTAGATTAATTCTAAATAGGGAAGAGGGGTGGGAGGGGGCAAGGGATTAGCAAGGATGGTGAAATGTGATGGACATCATTATACAAAGTACATGTATGGAGACTTGAATTGGGTGTCCACATACTTTATGTACAAATAGAGATATAAAAAATTGTGGTATATATGTGTATTAAGAATTTTAATGCAAAAAGGTGCATGTATAAAGGCATAAATTGGCATGAACATACTTTACATACAGAGATATGAAAAATTATGCTCTATATGTTTAATAAGAATTGTAACTCATTCCATGCTGTCGTGTATTTATAAAAAAAAAAAAAAAAGAAAGTGGAGACAGATGCTGGGAAAACTGAAATAGACTTATAGGTATGAAAAAAACTGAATTTGCTTTTTAAAACCTCCCAAAACAAGTCCCAGATGGCTTCTTTATTATATAAATATTTAAATACTAAATATTTAAGAAAGAACTGATACCAATTCTATTAAGTTCTTGTAGCATATAATAAAAAATATATCCCAATTCACTTTGTAATACCTGAAATACCCTGACATGTAAAAAAGTCAGAAAAAAAGAAATAATAAGCCTCACCAATATCCATTAAATGCACCAAATGCAATCAAAATGTATAAAATATAAATATACGTATAAAGAATAAGATATCATGGCCAACTGGAATTTTTCAATAAGATACAAGGATGGCTCAACATTCAAAGACCAATCAACATATTATATATATATATATGAAAAAATATGCATTGACCAACATGCCCATTGTTGAAAGACTGAAAGAATTTTCTATAACATCAGAAACAAGACAATGATGCCCAATTTCACCACTTTAATTCAATATGTATTAGAAATCCCGGCCACAGCAATTAGGCAAGAAAAAAGTAAATGACAACCAAATTGAAAAGGAAGAAGCAAAATTATCTCTGTTGGGATATTATTATATTAAATGTAATAATCTCTAATGATTCCACAAAATGAAAGTTAGAACTAATAAATTTGACCAAAATATCAGAATATAAAGTCACACACAAAAACATACAAAAATTAGTTGTATTTTTATACATTAATAATAAACAAAGTGATAAGAAAACCATTTCATATACAATAACATTAAAAGAATAAAATATTTAGGAATAAACTTCATCAAGGATATGAAACAATTGCATATAATACACTACAAAAAGTTGCTAAAAGAAATTAGATCTGGGGTTGTGGCTCATTGGTAGAGTGCTTGCCTAGATGCATGAGGCACTGGGTTCCATTCTCAGAACCACATAAATGTAAAATAAAGATATTGTGTCCACCTACAACTTAAAAAAAGGAAATTAGAGATGACAAAAATAAGTGGAATTCCATTCAATGTCTGAGGATTAGAAAGTGTAATATTCTTAAAATATACTTTCCAAGTTGATCTACATATTTAATACAATCTCTTTTAAAATCTCAATGATAATTTTAGCAGCAATAGAAAGACCCATCCTAAAGTTTACAGGGAATGTCAAAGGACTCTGAATAGATAAAATAATTGAATGAATGAAAAACAAAGCAGGAGGCACACAGTTCCTGATTTAAGCTTACTACAATGTTACATACAACAGTATAGTACTGGCATAAAACAGACATTATACACATTTGTACACCCTGTTAGATCAAGGGAACTAAGGCAACTGAAGAAAGTAAAGACACCCTTGACAACAAATAGTGCTGGGTTAACTGATAAATTCACATTTGAAATAAAGTTGAACCCTTACCTAACACCATA